>NW_018408808.1:404584-487997 GCF_002113885.1 Mizuhopecten yessoensis | reverse complement strand
CGATCACTTACTGTGTGGTATAACGATCACCCACTGTGTTGTATAACGATCACTTACTGTGTTGTATAACGATCACTTACTGTGTGGTATACCGATCACCCACTGTGTTGTATAACGATCACTTACTGTGTTGTATAACGATCACTGACTGTGTGGTATAACGATCACCCACTGTGTGGTATACCGATCACATACTGTGTGTTATACCGTCACCCACTGTGTGTTATACCGATCACCCACTGTGTTGTTTACCGATCACCCACTGTGTTATTTACCGATCACCCACTGTGTTATTGTATACCGATCACTTACTGTGTGGTATAACGATCACCCACTGTGTTGTTTACCGATCACTGACTGTGCGGTATACCGATCACCCACTGTGTGGTACACAAATCACTAACTGTGTTGTTTACCGATCACTTACTGTGCTATACCGATCACCCACTGTGTTATTTACCGATCACTTACTGTGTGTTATACCGTCACCCACTGTGTTGTTTACCGATCACTTACTGTGTGGTATACCGATCACCCACTTTGTGGTATACCGATCACTTACTGTGTGGTATAACGATCACCCACTGTGTGGTATACCGATCACTTACTGTGTGGTATACCAATCACTGTGTGGTATACCGATCACATACTGTGTTGTTTACCGATCACTTACTGTGTGTTATACCGTCACCCACTGTGTTATTTACCGATCACTTACTGTGTGGTATACCGATCACTCACTGTGTTATTTACCGACCACTTACTGTGTGGTATACCGATCACCCACTGTGTTATTTACCGATCACTTACTGTGTGTTATACTGTCACCCACTGTGTTGTTTACCGATCACTTACTGTACTATACCGATCACTTACTGTGTGGTATACCGTCACCCACTGTGTTATTTACCGATCACTTACTGTGTGTTATACTGTCACCCACTGTGTTGTTTACCGATCACTTACTGTACTATACCGATCAGTTACTGTACTATACCGATCACTTACTGTGTGGTATACCGTCACCCACTGTGTTATTTTCCGATCACTTACTGTGTGTTATACTGTCACCCTCTGTGTTGTTTACCGATCACTTACTGTACTATACCGATCACTTACTGTACTATACCGATCACTGACTGTGTTGTTTACCGATCACTGACTGTGTTGTTTACTGATCACTTACTGTGTGGTATACCGATCACCCACTGTGTTATACCGTCACCCACTGTGTTATACCGTCACCCACTGTGTGTTATACCGTCACCCACTTTTTTGTTTTCCGATCACTTACTGTCTGTTATGCCGTTACCCGCTGTGTGTTATACCGGCACCCACTGTGTGGTTTTCCGATCACCCACTGTTTTATTCCGTCACCCACTGTGGGGTATACCGATACCCACCGTGTTATTTACCGGAAACCCACTGTGTTATTAACCGGACACCCACTGTCTTATTTACCGGACACCAACTGTGTTATTGACCGGCCACCCACTGTGTTATTAACCGGACACCCACTGTCTTATTTACCGGACACCAACTGTGTTATTTACCGATAACTTACCCACTGTGTTATTAACCGGACACCCACTGTCTTATTTACCGGACACACACTGTGTTATTTACTTGCCACCCCCTGTGTTGTTTACCGATGACTGACTGTGTTGTTTACCCATCACTTACTGTGTGGCATACCGATCACCCACTATGTTATTTACCGGACCGCCACTGTGTTATTTATCGGACACCCACTGTGTTATTTCCCGATCACTTACTGTACTATACCGATCACTGACTGTGCGGTATACCGATCAGTACTATACCGATCACTGACTATGTGGTACACAGATCACTTACTGTGTTATTTACCGCTCACTTACTGTGTGTCATGCCGTTACCCACTGAGTGTTATACCGATCACTCACTGTGTTATTTACCAGACACCCACTGTGTTATTTCCCGATCACTTACTGTCTGTTATGCCGTTACCCATTGTGTGTTATACCGTTGGCCCACTGGGTTATTTACAGGACACCCACTGTGTTATTTACCGATCACTTACTGTGTGTTATGCCGTTACCCACTGTGTGTTATACCGATCACCCACTGTGTTATTTACCGGACACCCACTGTGTTATTTACCGATCACCCACTGTGTTTTACCGATCACCCACTGTGTTATTTACCGGACACACACTGTGTTATTTACCGATCACTTACTTTGTGTTATACCGTCACCCACTGTGTGATTTACCGATGACTTACTGTGTGTTATACCGTCACCCCCTGTGTGTTATACCGTCACCCACTGTGTTATTTACAAATCACCCACTGTGTTATTTACCGATCAATCACCCACTGTGTGGTATACCGATCACTTACTGTGTGGTATAACGATCACCCACTGTGTTGTATAACGATCACTTACTGTGTGGTATAACGATCACCCACTGTGTTGTATAACGATCACTTACTGTGTTGTATAACGATCACTTACTGTGTTGTATAACGATCACTTACTGTGTTGTATAACGATCACTTACTGTGTGGTATAACGATCACCCACTTTGTGGTATACCGATCACTTACTGTGTGGTATAACGATCACCCACTTTGTGGTATACCGATCACTTACTGTGTGGTATACCGTCACCCACTGTGTTGTTTACCGATCACTGACTGTGCGGTATTCCGATCACCCACTGTGTTGTTTACCGATCACCCACTGTGTTTTACCGATCACCTTGTTTACCGATCACTTACTGTACTATACCGATCACTTACTGTGGGGTATACCGTCACCCACTGTGTTATTTACCGATCAATCACCCACTGTGTGGTATACCGATCACCCACTTTGTTATTGACCGATCACTTACTGTGTGTTATGCCGCTACCCACTGTGTGTTATACCGATCACCCCCTGTGTTATTTACCGGACACCCACTGTGGTATTTACCGATCACTTACTGTGTGGTTTACCGATCCCCTACTTTGTTGTATACCGATCACTTACTGGGTTATTTACCGATCACCCACTGTGTTATTTACCGATCACATACTGTGTTATTTACCGATCACTTACTGTGTGGTTTACCGATCACATACTTTGTTGTATACCGATCACTTACTGTGTTATTTACCGATCACCCACTGTGTTTTACCGATCACCCACTGTGTTATTTACCGATCACTTACTGTGTGGTATAACTATCACCCCCTGTGTGGTATACCGATCACCCACTGTGTTATTTACCGATCACATACTGTGTTATTTACCGATCACTTACTGTGTGTTATCCCGTCACCCACTGTGTTATACCGTCACCCACTGTGTTATTTACCGATCACCCACTGTGTTATTTACCGTTCACTGACTGTGCGGTATACCGATCCCCCACTGTGTTATTTACCGATCACTTACTGTGTGGTTTACCGATCAAATACTTTGTTGTATACCGATCACTTACTGTGTTGTTTACCGATCACCCACTGTGTTATTTACCGATCACTGACTGTTACCGATCACCCACTGTGTTGTTTACCGATCACCCACTGTGTTTTACCGATCACCCACTGTGTTATTTACCGATCACATACTGTGTTATTTACCGATCACTTACTGTGTGGTTTACCGATCCCCTACTTTGTTGTATACCGATCACTTACTGTGTTGTTTACCGATCACCCACTGTGTTTTACCGATCGCCCACTGTGTTATTTACCGATCACTTACTGTGTGTTATCCCGTCACCCACTGTGTTATTTACCGATCACTTACTGTGTGTTATCCCGTCACCCACTGTGTTATACCGTCACCCACTGTGTTATTTACCGATCCCTTACTGTGTGGTATAACGATCACCCACTGTGTGGTATACCGATCCCCCACTGTGTTATTTACCGATCACTTACTGTGTGTTATACCGTCACCCACTGTGCGGTATACCGATCACCCACTGTGTTGTTTACCGATCACTTACTGTGTTGTATAACGATCACCCACTGGGTGGTATACCGATCACCCACTCTGTTGTTTACCGATCACATACTGTGTTGTTTACCGATCACTTACTGTGTGGTATACCGATCACCCACTGTGTTGTTTACCGATCACATACTGTGTTGTTTATCGATCACTGACTGTGTGGTATACCGATCACCCACTGTGTGGTATACCGATCACCCACTGTGTGGTATACCGATCACCCACTGTGTTGTTTACCGATCACCCACTGTGTTGTTTACCGATCGCTGACTGTGTGGTATACCGATCACCCACTGTGTGGTATACCGATCACCCACTGTGAGGTATACCGATCACTGTTACTGTGTAGTATACCGATCACTGTTACTGTGTGTTATACCGATCACCCACTGTGTTGTTTACCGATCACTGACTGTGTGGTATACCGATCACCCACTGTGTGGTATACCGATCACCCACTGTGAGGTATACCGATCACTGTTACTGTGTAGTATACCGATCACTGTTACTGTGTGTTATACCGATCACCCACTGTGTTGTTTACCGATCACTGACTGTGTGGTATACCGATCACCCACTGTGTGGTATACCGATCACCCACTGTGTGGTATACCGATCACCCACTGTGTGGTATACCGATCACCCACTGTGTGGTATACCGATCACCCACTGTGTGGTATACCGATCACCCACTGTGTGGTATACCGATCACCCACTGTGTGGTATACCGATCACCCACTGTGTGGTATACCGATCACCCACTGTGTGGTATACCGATCACCCACTGTGTGGTATACCGATCACCCACTGTGTTGTTTACCGATCACCCACTGTGTTGTTTATCGACCACTTACTGTGTGGTATACCGATCACCCACTGTGTTGTTTATCGATCACTTACTGTGTGGTATAACGAATACACATTAATAATTAAGATATGGACCTGACTCGTTTGAATTGGATCAACAACGTTTTACCACTGGATCTTCTTGTTGCTAAACTTCGCCAATATCCAAACTTCTCGTTACAATTCTACCACTATAGCGCCATTACATAAGTGTTGTAGTCATACCGTAACACTTAATACGGGAAAAGAGGAATTACTAGAGTGTGGATTTCGAAGAATTCAAAAGATCTTAAAAATCCTCTTCTGAAAGCTGTTTCCTTTATCAAAACTTTTGATTTTCCCTTCTTTACACTGTACCATACTTCTTACCAAACTGAAGGAACGCCTTCGTGCTCTTATTCCGTCTTTGCGTATTGAAGAGTTATCTTCTCTTGTGAGCAGGTATTGATTGTTACGTCATTGGTTTGTGTGAGAAAATTACGTCGTTTTCTCAAAAATTGATGACGTTACTCTCACATACAAATGACGTAATTATCTATACCTGCTAACAAGATAACGGGAGCTGTCTTTTCAGAGAAGGGAGGACGGCGATATAAATATTTGGTTGTAAATTATTTTGGAGCATGGCGAAAAACACAAACGGGATCAAACACTCAAATTCATGTGGTATTTGCAATGATAACGATAAGACATTATTTACGTTTTTAAACTATAACTATCCGTCAACCAAATATTTTAATATTAAAATAAGTTTTCTCTTACTATTTCGTGTGCAAATCTGTTGCGGTATCTTTATTTGTGGTGATTATTTTGGATTCTGAACTGAGTTTCATTAAGTTTGACAAACAGATCAAATCCACATGCAACGTCACATGTATAGTTTTGTGTTTTTTTTTCCAAATACTTTTATAAATTTATTTTTTTGAAATGTTTATTTTCTTTCTGCATCATATACATGATATACATTGCCTTAATTTGTTTTTTTTGACAATTTGCCCTGTTTTTGGAGTTTCTATCTTCAGTTGTGTCTGTTGTAAAACATTTGTAGAAACATCATCACACGACAATTGAATTTCCCCCATTTTATTCCATTTTTTATGTCGAATATCTAAAACCTGTTGCAGTGTTTACTGTGCTATTTGCCTACATTACTGTGTAATGATATTGTCAGTGTGTTTGGTGCGTTGTCGATATAATGATTTATTTCTCCGCCATCACTGCATTCCTTCACGCCTGGCCACCTGTTCCTCGACTGTGTAGGACTATATTTAACCCTTTTACCCCTAAATACATTTGAACTCTTCCAATTCAAAGGTTAGAATAGTTCATTATGATTTTCATGGGGTGAATGAGTTATAACTGGACCCTTCCCAAGGAGTGTCACCAGTATCCAAGTATCAGATCACGTGTCAACATGTGTCCTAACATCTAACTACGTGCCAGTCTTCAACAGCCTCCCGTATTTATGAAACTTTATACACTAAATTTTGATAAAATTTAATTTAATCTTGTTTTCCTGTCAGTAACAAAAAGAGAAACTGGCACTTTCAATTTCCCCCGAAAAACCTTGGATGGCAACGAAAACAAATCTATTGAGGAAAGATATAAGAATAATGTAGATGTACAGAGAATAAGAAACACTTTGCCTTTCCCCCGAAAAACCTTGGATGGCAACAAAAAAAAAGAATTATTGAAGAAAGATGTAAGAGGAATATTAGATTTTAGAGAATAAGAAGGCTCTTTCTATTTTTCCATAAAACCTTGGATGGCAACAAAACAGCTATTGAGGAAAGGTGTAAGAAAAATGGAAAGATTTTAGTGAATGAGAAGGGTACATGTAAGTGTTTTTGCTACATCTATAGCACTCACAATGTAAACCTATGTCAAATCCAAGTAATCTAGGTCAAAACCAAGTACTCTAGGTCAAATTCAAGTAATTCCGCGTCCTCATTGCTAGAACCGGGGTAGTGACAACTAAACAACACGACACACAAATAGGCATCCTTAATAACATCGACCTTCATATCATACATAGAATAGCATAGAGACCTTCATATCACACATAGAATAGCATATATACCTTCATATCACACAAAATAGCATATATACCTTCATATCACATAGAATAGCATAGAGACCTTCATATCACACATAGAATAGCAAAGAGACCTTCATATCACATATAATAGCAAAGAGACCTTCATATCACACATAGAATAGCATAGAGACCTTCATAGCACACATATATTGGCAAAGAGACCTTCATATCACACATAGAATAGCATAGAGACCTTCATATCACACATAGAATAACATAGAGACCTTCATATCACACATAGAATAGCATAGAGACATTCATTTCACACATAGAATAACAGAGACCTTCATATCACACATAGAATAGAATAGAGACCTTCATATCACATATAGAATAGCGTATATACCTTCATATCACACATAATAGCATAGAGACCTTCATATCAGACATATAATAGCAAAGAGTCCTTCATATCACATATAGAATGGCATACAGACATTCATATCACACATAGAATAGCATAGATACCTTCATATCACACATAGAATAGCAAATAGACCTTCATATCACATAGAATTGCATAGAGACCTTCATAGCACACATATAATAGCAGAGAGACCTTCATATCACACATAGAATAGAATAGAGACCTTCATATCACATATAGAATAGCATAGAGACCTTCATATCACACAGAATAGAGACCTTCATATCACATATAGAATAGCGTATATACCTTCATATCACACATAATAGCATAGAAACCTTCATATCACACATATAATAGCAAAGAGTCCTTCATATCACACATAGAATAGCATATATACATTCATATCACACATAATAGCATAGAGACCTTCATAGCACACATATAATAGCATATATACCTTCATATCACACAAAATAGCATATATACCTTCATATCACATAGAATAGCATAGAGACCTTCATATCACATAGAATAGCATAGAGACCTTCATATCACATAGAATTGCATAGAGACCTTCATAGCACACATATATTGGCAAAGAGACCTTCATATCACACATAGAATAGCATAGATACCTTCATATCACACATAGAATAGCAAAGAGACCTTCATATCACATATAGAATGGCATACAGACATTCATATCACACATAGAATAGCATAGAGACATAGAATAGCATATATACCTTCATATCACACAAAATAGCATATATACCTTCATATCACATAGAATAGCATAGAGACCTTCATATCACACATTAATAGGATAGAGACCATCATATCACACATAGAATAGCATAGAGATCTTCATATCACACATATAATAGCATATATACCTTCATATCACACAAAATAGCATATATACCTTCATATCACATAGAATAGCATAGAGACCTTCATATCACATAGAATTGCATAGAGACCTTCATAGCACACATATATTGGCAAAGAGACCTTCATATCACACATAGAATAACATAGAGACCTTCATATCACACATAGAATAACATAGAGACCTTCATATCACACATAGAATATCATAGAGACATTCATTTCACACATAGAATAACAGAGACCTTCATATCACAAATAGAATAGCATAGAGACATTCATATCACACATAGAATAGTACAGACATTCATATCACACATAGAATAGCATACAGACATTCATATCACACATAGAATAGCATATATACATTCATATCACACATAATAGCATAGAGACCTTCATATCAGACATATAATAGCAAAGAGTCCTTCATATCACATATAGAATAGCATAGAGACCTTCATATCACACATATAATAGCAAAGAGTCCTTCATATCACATATAGAATAGCATACAGACATTCATATCACACATAGAATAGCATAGAGATCTTCATATCACACATATAATAGCAAAGAGACCTTCATATCACATATAGAATAGCATACAGACATTCATATCACACATAGAATAGTATATATACCTTCATATCACACATAGAATAGCAAAGAGACCTTCATATCACATAGAATTGCATAGAGACCTTCATAGCACACATATAATAGCAAAGAGACCTTCATATCACACATAGAATAGCATATAGACCTTCATATCACACATAGAATAGCATAGAGACCTTCATACCACACTTAGAATAGCATAGAGACATTCATTTCACACATAGAATAGCATAGAGACCTTCATATCACACATAGAATAGCATAGAGACATTCATATCACACATAGAATAGCATAGAGACCTTCATATCACACATAGAATAGCATAGAGACATTCATATCACACATAGAATAGCATAGACACCTTCATATCACACATAGAATAGCATAGAGACCTTCATATCACAAATATAATAGCATAGAGACCTTCATATCACATATAGAATAGCATATATACCTTCATATCACATAGAATAGCATAGAGACCTTAATATCACATATAGAATAGCATAGCATAGAGACCTTCATATCACACAGAGAAGAGCATAGAGACCTTCATACCACACATAGAATAGCAAAGAGACCTTCATATCACATATAGAATAGCATAGCATAGAGACCTTCGTAGCACACATATAATAGCAAAGAGACCTTCATATCACACATAGAAAAGCATATAGACCTTCATATCACACATAGAATAGCATATAGACCATCATATCACACATATAATAACTTTTATACCTTCATATCACACATAGAATAGCATAGAGACCTTCATATCACACATAGAATAGCATAGAGACATTCATATCACACATAGAATAGCATATATACCTTCATATCACACATATAATAGCAAAGAGACCTTCATATCACACATAGAATAGCATAGAGACATTCATATCACACATAAAATAGCATAGAGTCTTCATATCACACATACATGTAGAATAGCATAGAGACCTTCATATCACACATAGATTAGCATAAAGACCTTCATATCACACATAGAATAGCATAGAGACCTTCATATCACATAGAATTGCATAGAGACCTTCATATCAAACACAGAATAGCATACAGACCTTCATATCACACATAGAATAACATGGAGACCTTCATATCACACATAAAATAACATAGATACCTTGATGGCGACCCTTGTAACACACAACAAAGGACTTAGATTGTTGTAATACACAACAAAGGACTTAGATTGTTGTAATACACAACAAAGGACTAAGATTGCTGTAACTCACAACAAAGGACTTAGATTGTTGTAATACACAACAAAGGACTAAGATTGTTGTAACTCACAACAAAGGACTTAGATTGTTGTAACACACAACAAAGGACTTAGATTGTTGTAATACACAACAAAGGACTTAGATTGTTGTAACACACAACAAAGGACTTAGATTGTTGTAACACACAACAAATGACTTAGATTGTTGTAACTCACAACAAAGGACTAAGATTGTTGTAACACACAACAAAGGACTTAGATTGTTGTAATACACAAAAAAGGACTAAGATTGTTGTAACTCACAACAAAGGACTTAGATTGTTGTAACTCACAACAAAGGCCTAGATTGTTGTAACACACAACAAAGGACTAAGATTGTTGTAACACACAACAAAGAACTTAGATTGTTGTAACTCACAACAAAGGACTTAGATTGTTGTAACTCACAACAAAGGACTTATATTGTTGTAACACACAACAAAGGACTTAGATTGTTGTAACACACAACAAAGGACTAAGATTGTTGTAATACACAACAAAGGACTAAGATTGTTGTAATACACAACAAAGGACTTAGATGGTTGTAACTCACAACAAAGGACTAAGATTGTTGTAATACACAACAAAGGACTTAGATTGTTGTAATACACAACAAAGGACTAAGATTGTTGTAACACACAACAAAGGACTTAGATTGTTGTAACTCACAACAAAGAACTTAGATTGTTGTAACACACAACAAAGGACTTTGATGTTAAAATCGATACTGTTACTATAATTCGCTGATACATAAATATACATAGAGAAAATGTGAATGTAAAATATGTATATAACTGAGAATATATATTATGTGCAAACATATGACTGATATATGTTTACTATATATAACTGAGAATATATATTATGTGCAAACATATGACTGATATATGTTTACTATATATAACTGAGAATATATACTATGTACAAACATATGACTGCTATATGTTTACTATATATAACTGAGGGTACAAATTGTTGAAAACAAACTACGAACCTTCTGGAGGTATCTTAAGCGGTATTAGCATTGCCATGAGGATAGCCGGCGAGGTGGGCTACCTTAACGTAGTTGTCAACACTTTAAATGGCTGTTGTTGTTTCTTTAATTTCAGGTTACTTTCGGCCTGCAACCTATATTCAGCCCACACTGCATTTTGTCCTTTGTTAATTTTACTTTCGGCTCCGGCGGAAGTAGGTCGCTGACTTATAAATACTTTGTCTATATGTACAGTAAATCTGCCAATACTGCATACACACCTTACAATTCGACGTTATATTTTGAAATGTTCAAAATGTCCATCGGGTGTGTTAAAAACCATACAGTTTTAAGAGTAACTGTGAAATAATATTTTTGGCTATAAAAGGTTGCTTCAATATTTACACTATTATAATCATACTTTTTCTTGAACAATTAACTTCCGTTTCTTCCTGATGTTTTAGGAAAGGTTTCAACAGGAAGCATTTCCAAACTTAAAATGTCTGGGAATGAAAGGTAAGTCTAAATATTGACAGTTAACGTTAACTGTGAAATTATGTGATTTCCGGAAAGACAGGTGTTTAAACTTACAATGTTGTCATTGACGTCAGAATCAACCCACGGTACATCCGGGCAATCAGGTCATTGCCAATAAGATGAAATGAGCATACCATGATGACGCAGTACACCACAGTTTGTGTTCACAGTTCTGTGAAATTAACTGATGCCTGGCACGTTGTGGCAGAAGTGTGGATTTTTTTTTTCTTTGAATTAAAATTGTTCAAACAAAGACTTCATTTTTTATGTGAACAGGACCCGTAAAACAAGTCCTTGATTGTTCAGAGAGGAAAACTACTAGTAGTTTCATCTTACAGTCGTTCAGTTTCAGACTCTTTTTTGCGCAGATACTGTACCTTATGTAGCACTTCGGACAAATACTAATATCTTCATTCGAGCAAATCTATGCCACTTGTAGTCAGTTTATCCAAAAACCATATATATTGTGGATTTTTCACATTTTTTGTACCTTCACATTTACAAGATTTCTTGAAGACATGATGGCAACCTTCACCAATACATTTACTCTACATCATGAGATGAATATTAGCAAATGAGTAGGAAATATACCCTAAAAGCAACGTAAAATTAAAACTCTGGTGATAAAACGTATACAAAATTATATCAAAATGTATAAGAACAAATTCTAAAAAGTGACAAGGAAATCATATTTGATTTCAAATTTGATTGTTAACAAAAACTTTATCAATCACGCCAAGTGATGAAGCAAATCTGAATTTGGAATTGTTTGTGACCAAACATGCACTTAAAGGTTTATTGTAAGCTTGCAACGAATTTCATTACCAATTACTTGTAATCAGGTGCATTGCTTTCTGGTGGACGCCAGGGAGGTGTCTTAAGTCCTCACCTTTTTGTGTACACAGGGTTAATTTATTGTGCAAAATTAATTTCCACCACTTTTTTTGGACTGAATTTTTGCATACATACTTAAAATAACACCACTTCTTCATACTATGAAAATGTTTGGTATACAAGAATAATAAGAATGAAAAATCCTGTATTTTACATTAAACTGTTCACAAAATGTTCGATTATATTATTCAGCATCACATGAATGATGAAAAAAAATGTTTTTTCCTCCGAAAAATCCATTCAAGCAGATATTCCATTTTTCGACCCCCATGTTGTAATAAGGTTAATTAATCATCTAAATAATTAGTAGAGTGATTCAAAGTAATAACATCGGATGTATAAAGGATTGAAAATGTTAATACAGCAGTATAGCACTTCTGAAACGAAAGTTATGAGGGGGCAGGCTCCTGAGTAATTTAACATAGCTGGAAATAGTCCCAAATTAAAAAATATCTAGGAATGACAGGTAAGTCTGAATGTCGGCACCAACAGGCGACTTTGCAATGAACGTCAAACTTTACAACAATGTTGTCAATGACGTCAGAATCAACCAACGGTACATCCAGGCAAACCTTGAAGTTCTCTTTGGTAACTGGAACAAAGCAGTATATCCCACCAGTGTTTTCCAGCTCATCACCATTTCCGAAAAAAATGTTCCATATTTCTATCTGGTGTGAAGATAGTGTAAAGGTATAGAGGGTAATTATGAACTCACTAACAGATTGTATACAAGAGACCATTTATACTCACACTTTCGCAGAATAACAATAATAATTTTCGCCTCATTACAAAACTATGGAATAAACGTGATAACTTTGTCATTACGTCCGTCACCTTGCCTTTCCCAGTAAATAGTTGATTCGCTTTACCAAAACATGTATTAAGCAACAGGATTTTTTGTAAACTAGGTTCGACACATTGAGCAGTAAATCTAGGTAGCTTGGGAGACCGTACCTAAAACGGATCACCAAACCATCTCTTTATCCATTCAGTGGAAATTCGAAGGATGAAGGATAATTATGTATGGTTACATAAAAAGAAGACCTTCGATGGCTGTTTTTTACCAACGAAATGAACTCCCGGGGTAGCGTTTCCGTTTTTTGCCAAACATTGGATGACGGTTTGAATATTCCGCTCGAAGTGAACATTTTTTACCTGCATTTAAACATGAATACAATTATTTCTTTAAGCTGAATATATTCGTAATATCGGTAACAGAATGTTTAGTCCCACATGCATCATTTGTTGACAGCGTAAACTAATACCGAAATTTTGAGCTTGAAATTCGTCTTCTGATTTTATTTGAACTTATAATTTGACCCCTGCAGACTAAGACTCCCGTCGAAGTAACTGTGACTCGAGCTACAGAGGCTGCATGACAAAATAGTAAACGTAGATCACACCTTAAATAGTATACTCTTTGCATTTAATTCAACAGTGTTTTAAAAAATATAAACACCACTCTATGGTCTGTTCGCCTATAACCATCTCTAGAAATAGGAAATGAACGTTTCAAAACATTTAAATGAGTTAAAAACATAACTCTTTGGTCCGTACCCGAAAATCCTCTCTAGAAAGACAGGGAGCACCGTTTTAAATTAAGTCCATTATGGTCTACAGTCGTGAAAGGGTAAAATGCAGAAAACCGAGCAGAGGCATTATTTTACTACACTGTAAAGCCACATCAAGGAGTCAAATTGAAGGTAATGTCTATGTAACGCTGGTCCGGACAAGAACTTCACTAAAGCTTACGGGTTACTTATGTTTTATGTATTTTTATAGATACATGAAGTATGAATAAACAGCTTGTTCCGTATCATTTTCATATCCGTACAGTAAACGTCAAAAATGTCTTACAATTGTCCGTGTAGAAACTTTTGAACGACTGGAACATCTTGATGAAACTCTTTGGTAGATTGAAGCATCTATGACTGAATGTTGTCAATTACCATTCTCAGGTTGATGACCCGGAGGTCAAGGTCAAAGAATGATGTCAAATCACTTGTGGCTTATGTTAAGTTACCTAATTTCTTATTGGACAATGAAGAAATTACGGATGAATTGATTGACTGGAGATGAATACGTCTTGACTTGTGACTACCCCTAAAGACTCGGTTACTGTGTGAAACATATAACTCAACAAAAAGAACATAACAACAAAAACGTTATAAAATAAAATTTATTTTATATACGACAGGTTACCAGCAGCCATTCAACCAGCTGATGGCAATGTAAGTTATTTTAAGAAATACGACTTGACGGTGTTTTGTTTGTTCACGACGTCTACATGTAAGTGACCAAATTACTGGTTGCGTTAGTTTAACATTTAACGTCGGTATCAATTCAGCAACACAAATATCAATTCCAGATTGTAACTCACAAAAACGACAGTCGCTAACATTGAGGGTTTTAACGAAGGACAGATAATAGTTCATCATTTTTTCTATCCAGTAACGTCAAAACATTACCGATATTTTTCACCTATTACAGAGTACTGATACGTGAAAAAAAGTTCATTATTTCCCTTGTTTTATACTGAAAAACAAAGCAAGAAAAGGTTCAAGAAATACATACTGTGAAATCACTAATTTACGTGGGTTTTTTAATTGCGTTGATTTCGTGGGTAATCTGAATCCGCGAATTTTTAGGTCCACAAAGTCATTTCAAGTTTAATGTAAAGCAGTTCTTCTTTTGAGTGGGTACTCGTAATCCACAAATTCATGTACCTATGAAAGGGTGTTTTGTCGGGAAGCTACGGAACATAGGACCCCGCGAAAATACTTGATTTCACAGTAGTTCAGTAATGTATCTGAGAATAAGACTTTAATTCTCTTTTCTAGTACCACCAAACGTCACTAACAATTATTCAAGAAATACAAAGAATTACTGAGAATGTTAATTATTTCTCTTGTCTAGTACCGACAAATATCACCAATAAACATTAGCAACAAAAGTTCACAAATTTTACAGATTACTGAGAATATTCAATTATTTCTCATTGTCTTTTGTCTACAAACATTACCAACAAAAGTTCACCAATTTTACAAATTACTGAGAATATTAAATTATTTCCCATCGTCTTTTGTCGACAAACATTACCAACAAAAGTTCACCAAATACAATGTACTGAGAGTAACCATCAAAAATTCCCCAATGACAAATTACTGAGAACATTACCAACAAAAGTTCACAAATTTTACAAATTACTGAGAATATTCAATTATTTCCTGTTGTCTTTTCACGACAAATATTACCAACAAAAGTTCACCAACATGTATTTAACAGTACTGACCTCTACGGGACAAGTCCAAGGCTATCAGATAGATTTCCCTATAAAACTATGTTATCCCAGGGACCTGGTCTCCAGAAAATATGTGTGGAGTGAGCTGCAAATTATAATGGGCTTATACCAAAAGGTGTACTCGAACTGCCGGGAGATCTTCTTCAATTTCAAGAGAGACTCAAAGGGACTCATGTTTAATTTGTTTAATAAACAAGGGGATAACTTAAAATCGATTTTTTTGGAAATGCCTGAACGATGTTAAAAGTTATACACAAATTCTTATATTAACCAAAAAGATATTTCTTTCAGTCGGCTTTCATCTGACAAGATTAAAAGGTTGCCCCATAACAAACTGATGCACGGGGTAGTAGTGATGGTTATGGGGAAGTGATGGTCAGGTACATGTATACCTGTCCACAGTGCAATATCTATTTATAATGTCGTGAGCAGGAAAGTTATACAGAATCAATGTCTAGAATAAGAGAAATAAAGGAAACATAATAATAACAACGATTAAATGCAGCTGCTTTAAAAGAAATGAACATTGTCGGATTCCATGTGTAACAAATAAAAACAATAATTCAATTAAAACAAGTCAACAGTTTACAGCAAATCAGACCACCAACAGACTGTGAGGAAACCCATATATTTGTTAACTTATTCACCCCTGAAGACAAAATTCAACTCTTCCCATTCAAAGGTTGGAATAGTCCATCATGACATTTCAGGGGTGTATGAGTTAAGGTAACCTAGAGATTCAATGATATACATACATGTAATACGAAATTAATGTTAGCATTAATTTGGTCAAATGAGATTGTGAGTTCTGAGCATCAAAATTCACATTTATATCTGGAGAGTTTAAAAGTTTCGTGAGAGTTTGAATATTTCAATAATTCTAGGCAAGTAAGAATTTGAATTATTTTTCAAACATCTGTTTCAGAAAAGAATTCCTGTCTTTTTCTAGTAGTACATTGTAAATAGAAAGCCGGTGAAAAGCACAGGGGAGATAATTGAACCATTGACCTGACGTGGACAGGGATTTAGAGGAAATATTGATGGTTAACCAAAATCATATTAGTCAAGTGATCAAACATAAATACCAATCTCATTAGTTCTATCTGCAGCAGAAATAAATTAATTACACTAAGAATGAGGTCACATCCTGAATTACCTATACAGACGTTAGCCCATAGTATTAATCAAATCACAAGAAAATACTCACCTGTAGGGCATACAGGATATTATTAATTACAATATCTGAAGTCATTTTGTCGCCCTTCACAAATCATTTCGAATAAAAAGTGTCAGATGCTCAATATATGTTAGCCAGTCATTTTATTAGAAAATTTAAAAAACAAAATGGTATAAATGTTATTTGATGAAATGTTAGTTTTTCCTGACATGAGAAATATGTGTGTGGTACATAAAAAACTGAGAGCATGCTATATAACAACATTCAATTAACATTTAACATCTTGATGTTATATTCATATGTTATTTCTAGTAAACCAGTAAACGAACTATGCATGCAGGTTTTCTTGAATCCATGCCTTGAAATACTTGTGCAATATAAACGATATGAAATAGATAAATCAAAATATACATCCTGGTTTGATTATTAAGACACTATCAAAACTGTACCCTGGGTTATCTACTTAACTCATTCACCCTTGAAGACACATATGAACTCTTCCAATTCAAAGGTTGGAATAGTTCATTATGAAATATCAGGGGTGAATGAGTTAATGGTGTAAATAAATTTACCTGCTCAAAGTCTTTAATAAAAAATACTTAAATGTTCATTCAATTTCCTAATTGAAATATCAGAACTAGCAGTGAAAAAATCCTGAAATCAATTTTACTTTTCATTTTTTTCTGATTGTAAATATAAAAAAATGCCAACTTTCCAAAATTGAATATATGGTCAACCCTTCCAGATGCTGTCTGTTCAAGCCAATACTTTTAAGAAAATACCCGATGCCTATTTTAATAATATTTTTGTCACTTTGATCGAATTAAACGTTAACACTTTAAACCAATTAAGATATCACTATGGTCAAGCAAACACTGGAAACCTATACAAGTATTCCCCCATCATCTAAATACTGGACACCTGTATAAGCCATGTTTATCGTATGTTCTGATCGTTAAACGTGCAGTAAACAAAGACTTGTCGAAACCCCTCTAGCATCCAGCTATCCACTAATAAAAATAAAATAAAAATGGAATTTTATCTAGGATATCCTATGACAAATTCACATGTATTTTTGTCAAAATTCCCCCAAAACAATATTTGCTTATCTTGTTAATGTTTCTTAAATAAAGAGAAAAAATACATGATTTTTGTCATTTTTTTTTACGTTATTGCTGGTCATGATAAATAAGAGATTTAGCAAGTAAGATAGACATCAAAACTGTAAACCAAATGTTAGAATTATTCAATAACTGATATCGGATTTTTAAAATATGACTTTGTGACTTCAGTATTACAGATCCAGGTATTTTTATATGACCTTGACCCCTATGTGTACGAAATATAAAACGGTCAATAAATAGATTCACAGGCAACTATGTTTAGTACATGGCATGACAACCTGGTCAACATGTTGCTGACCAACGGTAATCTTAGGACTGACACTGATCAACACATTTCTGACCAATGGTCATCTTAGGACTGACCCGTGTATCTACAGTCACCATAGGTCAATCCACGACTGATGAACATGACCATCATATATAAATAGATATATTATCAGAAACTTAATTTATGTACATATGTTACACAAAAGACTTACATAAAGCAATATCTTCGTTTCAATTAAGCGTCCCGTCCCTTTTATCGCAATTTCACAAATTGTTCAACACACGTCCTACTCACAATAACAGTTTTTACTGGCTTTGCTTCATTTGACGACCGACCACAACAATATGAATATCATATTTTGTGGTTGTGAAATATTTGTCCTCCTTTATTCTTACAAATTAACCAACGACATCTTAAATTGTATTGTCCCATTTTACCACCTGTCATCAAGCCATAATTAACCTTACAACGGTGAAAAAACATACAAGCACTATTGTGATCGTAAATGTACAATTATGTAGGATTTTATCATTCACCCCTACATTTCTAAACTGGACTTGCCCAGTCTTTGATTTGGTAAGGTACAAATGTGACTTTAGGGGTGAACAGGTTAAGCTATCATGTTTTTGTCTGCCTGGATGTCAAGCCCATACTTATCACCAAATATAAGATTGGCAACCTGTTACTATTCACAACACAAGTGATTAAACCATCGCATGATGAAATTCATATCCATACGTAACCAACTGTTCGTTCTACATCCTCGTACACCGAAATCTTCCTAGAGATGCGTAGGTAGATGAAAAGTACTCGTCCACATGACACAGTCACATGCAATTGTTACATGCAATATTCCCGTATTTATAAAACATTGTTGTGATTAAATTAACTGCCGCCTACACTGTCCTGGCACCTGTTCAATCACATGTTCAGGGGCACGGCAGAGTATTGAGTGGGCACGTCCATATAGTTTTATATGTCTTCCACACATTCACTAAATGTCAAAGTGTCTACACTTTTATTAAACTCCAACACTTCTCTAACTTTTATATTTAACTGTCAAATGTCTGAAGTTACGGTACACTCATACCAGCACACAGTCACAATAAGCAAGGCAGAGAAGTGAAGTCTGTAATTTTCTTCTGAGGTCCCTATAGTACAACTTTCTTCTTATTGTACATGTGAAGTTCATTTTCTCTTGTGAGTTAACTAAATATTGTAGGTCCAATAACTCACAAAAAGTTTGGTGCCGTGACCAAGAGTCCTTCCAATAACTCACAAAACTTTGGCGCCAGAACCAGGTGTCATTACAATAGCTCGCGTAAGTTTGGTGCCGTGACCAGGTGTCATTCCAATAATTCACAAAAGTTTGGTGTCTTGACCAGGCGTCATTCAAATCACTCACAAAAGTTTGGTGCCGTGACCAGGATCTTGCAATGGCCACTTTGATCCTTCTACCTCTGTTATCTAACATTATCTTAACACAGCTATCTTCAAAATGTCCATAAACGACAGCCAGATTATAACGAAATGTCAACCCTCTTCAGAATTCAAGTCTGACCTTCATCTGTGGAAGATTGTTATTAATCTAGCTCTTTATAGTTAGAAATCTCAGCTGTTTTGTGTTACATTTAATTTGAGAATGAACACTTGTGACAACTGCATTTGCGAATGATTTGTATTTTGTACATGTGACTGGTTCCATTTTGACAGTACAATCGGATCTTCCTATTTTTAATTTTGGTTGGTTTACAGCATCGCTTTCCACATGATCCTTCACATCGACGGAACTTTATTCGGGACCGTGATTTACAGTTTGTCTTCGGATGTGTGTAATAACTTCGGAAAACTTTAGGCTTACAGGAAGGCGCTAGAATTAAAAAAAAGCATGTATCAGAGAAAAATAGAACTCATGCAGCCTTATCTGTTTTACAGTTACAACTGAAGAGAAAGCATGTAGTCTATATATAGACAAGGTAGTCGTTACACTACATTTTAATTTGGAGTCTTATTCTCTCTTTACCGTTTCACCCCTATGCAACTTTAGTAAACTCTCCCATGCATCGATCTGGATGATTCCATTATGGTCTACAGTGGTAAAAGGGCTAACATTGTCAGATAATTTGATTCTGTCCTGCAAATCATTATCCTTACAGAATTTGAACACATCAATAAGTCGACATTTCCATCAAGTCTGGCAGGTTTTACTGGCCTCCATGTAAAAAAAAAAAAAAATGATGAGTACTGTCAACAGGAGTTTTTTTTATTTGAATTTTAAGACATATCTAGTTATCAGAATGATTCGCATTGCAAAGTGAAAGTTGAAACATATTTTGACATATAACCCAAGTTTTTATTTTTTTCGCAACGTCATCTCCCGGCGTCAACTTACCAACATCACAGAAGCGGCCTGAGTATCCTTGGTTACATTTGCATCTGTAGCCCTGACGCTTTTTACGGGGTTTACAGCGACCCTTCTGACACTGGTTGTTGAGACATGGGTCAACCTTACATCCCGGCATTATCTTACGATTTAACTTCGACGACATGAAATCCATCAATTTGTTGTTGATGTATACGGACTGGTAACAACCTGTTAGAGAAACCGAACCATGAGGGTTATTCCATATTTAATTGTATGGGGGTAACAACCTATTAGAGAAACCAAACCATGAGGGTTATTCCATATTTAATTGTATGGGGGTAACAACTTATTAGAGAAAACCGAACCATGAGGGTTATTCCATATTTAACAGTATGGGGGGTAACAACTTATTAGAGAAAACTGAACCATGAGGGTTATTCCATATTTAATTGTATGGGGGTAACAACCTATTAGAGAAACCAAACCATGAGGGTTATTCCATATTTAATTGAATGGGGGTAACAACTTATTAGAGAAAACCGAACCATGCGGGTTATTCCATATTTAACAGTATGGGGGGAAACAACTTATTAGAGAAAACTGAACCATGATGGTTATTCCATATTTAATTGTATGGGGGTAACAACCTATTAGAGAAAACCGAACCATGAGGGTTATTCCATTTTGAATCGTATGGGGGTAACAACCTACTAGAGAAACCAAACTGTGAGGGTTATTCCATATTTAACAGTATGGGGGGTAACAACCAAGTAGAGAAACCAAACTGTGTGGGTTATTTCATTTTTAATCGTATGGGGGAGGTGGGAGGAACAAGTGTAAATACATTATGTGTCAGTGGGTTGAGTCCAGACTTGCCTATCAATCAGTTTTTATATTTTATTGTAAGCAGGGCATCTGAAATGTGCCTCCTATTACTGCCATACACATACCAAGGAAACCACCACCAAATCAGAATATCTCAAATGATTCAATCCACCACTTTCAAAGATGGAAAACTTATTTGAAACACAAGAGAAAACTATGTTGATGCCATATTATCAGATTTTTTTAAAACAAGAGAATTATTTTAGAATTACATGTATAACAGATTGTGCTGTTTCTTCTTGTTGTTTTGAAAATATTTAAATTAAAGCTGACAATAGGAAAATCTCTCTCTTTTAACATGTTACAGAATTTATTTTTTTAAAACATATTGCTGAAAGAAATCTGAATAAGCAACATCAGTTGACAATTAAATAAAATCATTATAACCTACATTTGATCTTTTCCAATTCAAAGGTTGGAATAGTTCATTATGAAATTACAGGGGTGAATGAATTAATATTAGACTTACCTCTAAAACTAGATTCACTTCGAATGTGAAATTTACTCCGTGCTCGAGCGCTGACATCTGGTGGCAGACCCCCAAAGTAAACATCGTCGTTTATGTTGAGGAAGTCACGGTCGCCCTGGTTGACGACAGATCGGGACACTCCACCGTCCACTCTCATCGTAAAATTACGTCGGTTCAGCATCAACTCGATGTAGTGGATACGATCGTCGTTTACCTCAACGTAACTAAATATGTAACTGAACATGGTAGAAGTGGGAGTGTTCCCCACATAAAAACTGATACCCACTCGGCCACGGAACAGCTCCACAGCCAAGTGTTGTTCCTGACCAGTGTAGAAGATAAGGCCCGAGTCCGACTCGGTTTTCATGACGATTGTGATATTAACCCATGACTCAAAGTCTAACTTGGGCCACTGGATGTAGGAGTCGGTGTCTAGGAAGGAAACGCTTGTCATCTTCTCGCACATCTTCCCGGAGAATCCTGAAATTATACAAATGTCCTTTAGATTTCTAAACTTGGGCAATTATATTAATTTTTACTTCAAAATGAATGACCCTTCAGCCACATAAGATTAATGGAAGGGTAAGAAAAAGCCTTGCAGCTAAAAATGTTTGCGGAAAAAATGTCATATTCGATAAAAATATTTTGGCTCCCTTTGAGGCCAGGAAACACAGCTTCAATGTAGACTGTATAACATCCCCTCAAGTTCCTTACCAGGTGCACACTGACACATGTAGTCTTGCGATCCTTTGGGTTTGTAGCAGACACCATTGTTCTGACACTCGTGGTTACGACAGGCTCCGGGCGCCGAGTAGTCATTGCTGTAGTACATGTCGATGGGTGGGATCTCACAGTACTTGCCTGTGTAACCACGGAGACAGGTACACGTGTACTTGCCCAGCAGGTCGACACACCGCGCTCCATTTTGACAGATGTGTGACTGACAGTCGTCGATGTCCTCAGAACAATTCTTTCCTGTGTAGCCCGCCGTACAATCACACCTGAATCAACATTAAGAAACGGTGGAACCATTGATACTTTAACTTAGATAGTATAGCACATATTCGGTTCTACAATAACACTCAGTACTTATGTAACAGGAGATAGAGAAATGCAACGGTCAGACTGGGATTCAAACCTGGGACCCTTCAAACTCTTGACAGACGCTCTACCAATTGAGCTACCTGGTCACTGGTGATCGACCCAGTCCAATTACATTTACAAGAAAAACTTAATCATATTTGTAGTGTGTCTAACATGACATATTAAGATTACAAGCTACAACAGATTCCAACAGACCATGTAGCAGCATTACTGACAAGATCTCCCCATAAACTGGCATTCATCTTCTATATAAATATTACATGCTTATTGGCACACAAAATGTTGCGGGAATGCCAAGCTTTGTTGACAATTTTGTTACTAACCTGTAATCGGAGACTAACGGCACACACACGGCCCCATTCTGACAATAATTCTCTTCACCCGTACAATACTGGACCTCATTTTCGCATTGCTTTCCTACAAAGTAAAATGTTATGATAAATCTTGTTTAATAAAGCAAATTACTTTTGACCATTTCACAATTTTAAACCAAGTGTCCTGTCATTGTGCTAAAATTGGTATGGGCTTGAGAAAGCGTCCACAAAAATCAATTTCCTATCTTTTGTAAAAAAGGATATCTTTTAAAATAAATTTTCTAATTTTCATCACAAAAAATGTAAACCTGTTTACATAACCACCTATGGTATATCTTCTCTGACAATACCTAATCTGAAGACACAAGCATCGTAATGGACAAATCTTTAAGAATAAATATACCTTTGTAGCCCATCGCACACTGGCAGGAGAATCCCTCGACAAGGTCGATACAGGTGGCACCATTCTGACAGGAAGTGGCCTCGCAGTCGTTAACATTCGTGGAGCAGCGCTCGTCTTCGAACCCCGGCCGACAGCGACAGCTGAAAGAAGAGGTGCTACAATAAAATTGGGACTCGGTTAATGATTGGTTAGGTAAGCACATGTCATACAAAGCCATCCTCGATATCCAGGGGTTACGCTCACTTTGGCTCTCTGCACTCCTGGAATATGTCATAGCAAAATTGAAGGCTCAGTGTGAACCACCTTGTTGATGAGACAAGAAGACTAGTTAGGAATCTCGTGGTCACGTAACGGTAAAAATTGACAGGCTTTGAAGTCGAGTGTCGCTCCTTTGTAATCTTCAAAGGACAGGTACCAGCGTAGTGATTGGTCAGTTATTTTTAACCGAGAACAATCAAACTGCTACCTTCGTGCCTTCAATTTTGCTATGACATATTCCAGGGGTGCAGAGAGCTTAAGTGAGCGTAACTCCTGGAGTTTTAAGGATGTACAAAGCACGCCTATACTGATCTTTACAAGATGGAAAGTCTGCGAGTAGGACAGTCTCGTCTCAAGGAAGCAAAGAAAAGAAATAAATAAAAACAAACAAAACTAAAAACAAACCTCAACAAGTGAAAATGGACAAGTCTAAATTGCTGTGTTTATAAGTTTAGATTAGAACATAGATTAACTTCACCATGAAAAACAAATTTGAAATGAAAATAACGGAAAATAGATATTTTTGAAAGTAAATAAACTGAAAATGACATCTCGAATAAATATGATTTAGACCAATATTTTATTCTTTCATAATCAGATTTGACATTACACAAGTTACAAGTACATATAGTAGGCCCTAACAGGCTTGATTACCCAATTCAGACAAAGTTTCTGTGATATACAGGGTTCATTTAGGAAAAGTTAAATTATTTTGGTAAATGTTTGTTTAAGTCGTGAAGAGACACAACTTGTACTTACTTGAATCTTCCGTGGTTGAGGACCTCACAGAAACCGTCATTCATGCATGGATTTCCAAAACAGGCGTTGATTTCATTCTCGCATCGTTGCCCATGGTAACCAGGTGTACAGTCGCAGGTAAAGTTTTTGAAGTCCCTGACTCTACACATTCCATTATGGAGACAAGGATTCTGGTGACAGGCGTTACATTTAGCCGCCACAGCCAAACTGTCTGGGTCTGTTGGGGAGAAACACAAAAAACATAATCCAATAAAAAAAATATCTGAGAAAAAAACTCTGCTGAAAAACAATTCTCGGTTTGTTTTCATAGAAATCGAGTTCAGTTTTCTTCAAATTTAGATATTGAGGGTTTTCCATATATACAAGCAGTGATGTAATTTTGGCAGAGCTGTCGTTATGGGTTTTATCACATAATATGATTCATACATTGCGGACTGAGTGCGGGGCAAATAGTAAATAGTTCTTGGATCGGATAACAAAACATTTTCTACAAAAAAAATGGTTTTAGATATAAAAGGTAAATGGGAGCCTGAAATGTTATACATCTCACAATGATGAAGAGCCAAAAAGCTTCAATTATTCCCCCCCCCCCCCAGCCTTAAACATAAAAGACGCATATTTAATGCTGCATCTGTATATAAGGCATTGCATCTCTCATAAGAAATATTTCATCTCTAACTTCCGCAAGGATAACAATCATTTCATGTATTTTCACAGCATTCCACAATATTTGAGATGAAGTAACATACACATACCAAAATAAATCAAAACTAACTTGAGTTACTCCCCTTTGAATGGTAAGCAGTGTTGTTAAACTTGGACCCCTTTCAGGTATCCAGTTCAATTGGTTCGTCAGTTTTTAAATGTAACATTTTCGATATTAATCCTGGCGGACCTGCAAATGTTTATGCAGGCCTTGTAAGGCTTTGTCACCGCTCGCCTGAAAGCAGCATCAGATTACTAGGTCTGACCTTATTTCATAAACAAATAACCCTGATCCAACCGGTCCAACCGTTTGGATAAATGAAAGCAGTCTACATGTATTGTCGAAACTTTTGACTGGTAACCACATACATGAACACTCTGCCATTAATCCATTTTGAAGATATATTTTGTTTGTTTTTTATTTTTCAGCAGAATTAAGTGAATTACCTGCGGTCTGACTGCACTGAAAGGCCGCAGGAGGGGTGGTAAGTATGAGCTTGTTGACCATCGACGCAGGTCCAGCACAGCCAGCTATCCCAGGCTCCATGTAATCATTCTTAATATAGTCCACCAACCACTTCAGGTTACAGTCGCAGTACAGCGGGTTCTCACCGAGGGCCCTGAAATAGTACATGTTGGGATTTAATACAAGGGTTTCTCACCGAGGGCTCTGAAACAGTACGTGTTGGGATTTAATACAAGGGATTCTCACCGAGGGTCCTGAAACAGTACATGTTGGGATTTAATACAAGGGATTCTCACAAAAGGGCCCTGAAACAGTACATGTTTATTTAATAAACGGGATTCTCACAAAGGGCCCTGCAACAGTACATGTTGGGAGTTAATACACACCAAGGGCCCTGAAACAGTACATGTTAGTAGGTAATACACACTGAAGGCCCTTAACTATTACATGTTGCGACTTCATGCAACCGTTCTCACCAAGAGCCCTGAAACAGTACATGTTGTCAGTAAATATAACAGATTCTGTTCAAGGCCCTAAAACAATCTAGTTAGGTGCGAGCTCAATAATAGCATAACATTGTATAGACTAAGTCTGTACAGAGGTTCATGTACACTGTTTTTTTTATCTCCAATAGAGGGTTAATGTATGACCTTTCACCCTTTAACCTTGACCCATGACCACTAAAAGCTAGGGAGGACCTGATCTTACCACACTATGGTGTAAATATTGTTGAAAGGCTTCGTGAGATATCTTTGCACAATCTTTATAATATACATAAACGCACTGATAAAGCGATAATTTTATAACAACAATCCCTTCCCTGCCAACACACCAATTAAGTGAAAGCTTACTAAAAGGAGTAAGGGGCAGTTGATTGAAATCCAAGCTGGCCAAACAAGTCGTGCGTTCTCACCTACTCATTAACACAGGAAAAGGATTGCCTACTGCATGGTCTCTCCACAATTAATAAGAACTTAAGGATGTTTGCATCACAAAAAAAAAAAAAATGTACTTAATTATGAATTTACAACAGTTTGAGGTCCCGTGTTAATTATTTAGATGACTACGCACTCATCACCTACCTTTTGACCTTTGAAGTTAAGTTTAGTAAGAACTTAAGGATGTTTGCATCACATAAACACACCTGTTCTTATTAATGAATTTGCCTCTTTTGCATTCTGAAGATATTACAACAGTTTGAGGGCCCGTGTTAATTATTAAAACATCGGCGACCTTTTGAACTTTGAGGTACAACTGGTTACATTTGTATGGAAACATTAAAATGTTTCTATACTGCATATTATTTTCAGGTTTCCAACCATGAGTATTCTCCAAGCAGCTCCTAAGCATTTTATTAATTGACCATTTTTTGACCAACCCCCCCCCCTTTTTTTATCATACATTATAAGGGATGGATTTAGTATTTCTTTGCATGAAAAGACACTCCTTTGCAAAATATTAAATAAACTAGAAAATGTCTGGAATACATGAATGTCCCTGTCACCATGTGAAATTAGTTTCAGTGTTTGATGTTTGATGGGCCGGACATGGGCAACATTATAGGCCGGCCCACATTGTATGGCGGGGGTAAAAAAATAAAATTTCTGACATATAGAGCTGACTAGCGGTGCCTAGCTTGAGAGAAATCCTAAAAAGAAACATGCCATTTAGCCAACAGTTATCTCCAAGATCATGCATCGTGGGAATTTCTTTGAACAGCACTCTGTTGCATACCATCAGCAATGTTAATTAACTTCTTCACCCCTGAATTTTCATTATGAACTAATCCAACCTTTGAATTGGAGGAGTTCAAATGTTTCTTCAGGGGTGAATGAGTTAAAGAAACATTTCCTTTTTTATGAAAAGTGACCTCAGGTACATAAATTTCCTCTAAATCGTCAACATAAGTTACATACAAAATTCAAATTTTAATCGAAAATAGAATACTTATGAGTAGCGGTGTACTTACAAGTGTGTAAGAGAGTCAAGGTCGTTGAAAGAGCTGTAAGGAATGGTGGACAGCTGGTTTCCATGGAGAGACCTAGATGTAAGAAATATTTCTGTTTACCAAATAGGAATATCTAAACAACAATTACGAGAATTTGTGAGTTTTGATTAATAACCTTTCATATCTCATCATTGATCAAGAAATGAAGTTAAAAAATCAAAAAAAAACAATCTGCAGATACTGAACTCATGAACAAGCTATGAAAACAATTTCAAAAACATGTCTCCTGTAAGAAGATAGTATACATATATATATATATATAAACTGATAAGAAATTATACATGATCGATGTATCTGTGACGAAAAAAAAAATGAAAATATATCTTCTATTAAAAATATTCTGAAAATGTGAAAGTTATTTTCATATAAAGAACAAAATTAAAATCTCTTTTGGCCGTAAAAGTTATTCCTCTTTGTAAATAAGAAAACTGAAGTGATGATTTTAACGATACATACAATATTCGGAGTCGCCTGAGCCCGGAGAAACTGGAAGCTGCCATGCACTCTAGCTTGTTGAAGCTCAAGATTCTGAAAGTATAAATAATCAGACGTTACTTTATCATCCCTAATCGTTTCCTGTATAAATATATCTATATATGTATAAATATTAGTTATAGTCTATTATATATATAAATATGTATCATATCCGCCTGAAGAAGCCCTGGAAGGCAGAAAGGCCTAGCGGACGATCTGGAAATTTTTGTTTTTATCATATATATAAACATTAGTTATAGTCTATTATATATAAATATATATTATATCTATATATATATAAATATTAGTCATAGTCTATTATATATAAATATATATTATATCTATATATATATAAATATTAGTTATAGTCTATTATATTTCTATTTTATGTTATGTAATTAGTGTTCTCTGTTTTTCTGTGTCTCAATAAAGGAGCGGAATGCTCTAAAAATTTGACAAACTCAAATGATCTACATACACTGTTGGAATGACTTCCTTGACCCATTGATCACCTTTGATAAATTTGTATCCTACAAACATACATTTGTAAGGATACAATGTTATACCCCCCCACCCAGTTATGTCACGATCAGTAGACAGTGGCTATAGCTCCATACTGAAGGTCATTGGAGTGTATTGATAAACGGAAACAGGCAGTACATCCCTAGTTGAATAACCAATGGAGGGAGACAGCATCACAATTTCCGCAAATTCTAATGTATAATATTGAATTGATGAATATTGTATGTTTATTATTGACAGAACAGTGTGTTCTCTCAATATTAAAGTATTTCAAAGCAATCCAGGCATTAATTCAGTTTTTTTTTATCAATGAGTCACATGTGTCCATTTTTCTGTACTTCAGGAAACCGCCTACCTATTTCACTACTGTGAAGTTTTTCAAGAACAATAAATCTTACCTGCAATTACTATGTATCTGGTTTTATTATAAAATGTCAATTTTTATATCGTGTATAGAGAATTAATTTTACACAATTTCAGCATTTATTAAATTGATATACATTAATGCAATACTAATATATGTCAGTATCATTTTTATTTACATTATTTTGTAAAAATATTGTGTCTTTCATTTTTTTTTTCAAAATTCACTCCTTTTTACATAAATTTCCATTTAAAATCCTTAAAATTCTGACAACCTTTATTTTTTTTGTGGCAGAAAATTTTCTTTACTTTAAAGCAATATAACTACAAAGAAGAAATTCTACTGAGAAATGGTGACACAATCCTATTACCTTAACAGTTTTCAAGTCAAGGGATCAAATCCCTATCGCAGAAAAAAATTGTGTGAAAAAAGAAATTACAAACAAAACATTTGTTGTTTGTTTAATAACTCTTTCCTAAAGTTAATGGGCAAGCAACGAGCTCAGAGTCAGGAAAATGTTAAAACAAATTATAACTTGTCTTTGCTGGAGTTACTACAAACAGAACTGACATAATTGATTGCACTGTATAAAGGGAAACAACTCTTACAAACTTACAAGGTAGATAACTGTGTCAGGTTGGAGAAAATGCTCTCTGGGAGTGTCACAATCTTATTGTTGCTCAAATCCCTGCAAGAAAGAAACACATTTCAGAATCACTGATGTCACAAAATATTTTCTTCCGGTATATCTTTGATAAAAATGTTAACTCCTTTTTTTAAATTATTTTTAACTGGTAAATGCCAAATGAAATTAATGAAAATAATCTTTAAACAATTCCTTTCATGAAATAATTTTAACCAGTAAATGCCAAATAAAATCCATTTTTTTTTTATATTTTACTGTCCTATTAGAATAATTTGGACTTAAAAATGCCAAATAGTAATTAATAAAAACAATTTATGTAAAAATATTTTGTCAAGGACCTTTGTTAAATATTCAAATTTTATATCTTTTAAATAAAAACATCTAACTCCATATAGAAATCAGAAAAAAAAATGAACATTTCAAATTGCACATAAATGTTATATCTGATCCACTTACAGACGCTGGAGCTGACTGAGTTGACTGATGTCCATGTTCAGACTTGTGATGTTGTTCACATCCAGGTATCTGTAATCAGAAGATAAACAGAGTTATGTCCCTTTGTAAAGATCTACTCTATTATTCAGTAACTTCAGACCTTGACCAGATCCTCTTGGCTGTCTATCCCGAGACTTTCGTCTTACAGCCTGGCTAGGCCACCTTGAGTAACTGGTTGTGTATTTTTTAATTTAGCATAGCGATCCATACAAGAGTCTTTAACTACCAAACGTTTAAATGTGTCTTCAGGGGTAAATGAGTTAAACTCTCACTGGGGGTATAGCAATACTATTTGAATATTGTTACACTGCATGTTTAATTCAGTGATAGGGTGGAGGACTTACAGCTCGGTAGTGTCCAGGGGTATGTGAGGCGGAATCTCTGTCAACATCTGTCTGCTACATCTCACAACAGTTCCTGTACAGGTACACAGAGGGGGGCAGTAGGCTCGCGGGTCACAGCTACTGTCCACGGGAGCTAGGGGAGACAACTCAAAATCAGTACACCATTATCTGTAACCTCCAACCCCTCTTTTTTAAACCAATTATTTTTAACTGAACTAAGTTGTACAGAATTCTTCCAAAAACAAAGAATTGATAACAAATTGATAACAAATACAAGTATATGTTTACACAATGATGATCTGTTATCTGTGTACTAGAATGTGAGTCTATGAGCATTAAAGCTAGGCAAAGTTTTGTTTTCAAAATATTTGTGAAACTTACCAACATCTTCATCAGAACAGCATGGGGACACACCAATAGTACAACCAAGCTCATTGTTAGCTGAAAAACAAAACAATTTGTCTTACAATTTGAAATTTGAAGATATATATATACCTACTTCCGAATATATTAATTGATTATACCGTCCTATCAAAAATACACTTCATATTTAGGTTTGATCATAAAACCTTGTGTTCACATTCAAATTACGAAGTGATCAAAAGAGATCTCCTTCACACATAAATCTACAGTAATCACACGAGCTTAACTTCACAAACAAAGTCTGCAGTGATCACACAAGCTTACCTTCACAAACAAAGTCTGCAATGATCACACGACCTTACCTTCACAAACAAAGTCTGCAGTGATCACACGAGCTTACCTTCACAAACAAAGTCTGCAGTAATCACATGAGCTTACCTTCACAAACAAAGCCTGCAGTGATCACACGAGCTTACCTTCAAACAAAGTCTGCAGTAATCACACAAGCTTACCTTCACAAACAAAGTCTACAGTAATCACACAAGCTTACCTTCACAAACAAAGTCTGCAGTGATCACACAAGCTTACCTTCACAAAAAAAGTCTGCAGTGATCACATGAGCTTACCTTCACAAACACAGTCTACAGTGATCACACAAGCTTACCTTCACAAAGAAAGTCTGCAGTGATCACATGAGCTTACCTTCACAAAGAAAGTCTGAAGTGATCACACGAGCTTACCTTCACAAACAAAGTCTGCAGTGATCACACAAGCTCACCTTCACAAACAAAGTCTGCAGTGATCACACAAGCTTACCTTCACAAACAAAGTCTGCAGTGATCACATGAACCTACCTTCACAAAGAAAGTCTGCAGTAATCAAACGAGCTTACCTTCACAAACAAAGTCTACAGTAATCACACAAGCTTACCTTCACAAACAAAGTCTGCAGTGATCACACGAACCTACCTTCACAAATAAAGTCTGCAGTAATCACACAAGCTTACCTTCACAAACAAAGTCTACAGTAATCACACAAGCTTAACCTTCACAAACAAAGTCTGCAGTGATCACACGAGCTTACCTTCACAAACAAAGTCTACAGTAATCACACGAGCTTACCTTCACAAACACAGTCTACAGTGATCACACGAGCTTACCTTCACAAACAAAGTCTGCAGTGATCACACGAGCTTACCTTCACAAACAAAGTCTGCAATGATCACACGAGCTTACCTTCACAAACAAAGTCTACAGTGATCACACAAGCTTACCTTCACAAACAAAGTCTACAGTGATCACACAAGCTTACCTTCACAAACAAAGTCTGCAGTGCGAATGTCATGGATGGGAGAATCCTTCAGGTTGTGTGGGGAGAAACAGGTGGGGCTCCCTGTGATGACGTTTACTCGTTTTAACCAGTCAGAAAACCAGCCCAGGTGACAGTTACAGGTGAACGGATTCGCCTCTAGATTCCTGAAACCAAAATCGAACAATACTAAAACATCAAGAAATTTCTTTCATCTTCCAAAATACATCAGTTTGTTAAATGTTTGAGAAACAAATGTGATAAAAGAATAATTAATCGCTAGCAATTATTATTATACTTACAGTGTTACTAGATATCTGAGGTTGTCGAAGGTTCCAGCCGTTATACATCGGATCTGATTGTTATGTAGAGACCTACAAATCAAAAAGGTCACATGTCAAATATATTATAATTCTGGAGAACAACCACAGTGACCTACAAACCACAGCATGCTATCTTAAAATCCTAATTGACCTGCTGACCTCCTGACCTATGAACCACAGAAGACTACCGGTATCTATAAACCTGAATGAACAGTCTTTACCATTTGCTTAGAAATATCAGCAGGAGTAAAAATCAATTTTAATTTGATCAGTCACATGGTTTAGTATCCCCAGGTAGTAAAACCCACAGAGCCAAAAGCACAGTGCTACTGAAAATATATTTCACCTTTTTAGGACAAGCAATGTCAAAATCAAGGTTACTATAATCACGATTTTGCATTGATAGTGTCCCCAAATCAATTTTAAGCAGAAAAAGGACCCATATATTAAATCTCCATAATCTTATTCAAACTATGCAGAATTATGCAATTTAATAAAGATTTGGTTTTATTTTGTTTAACGTCCTATTAACAGCTAAGGTCATTTAAGGACGTGCCTCCATGTAAGTTTGCCAGAGACAGGGTGTGTTCGTGTACTTGCCTCCTTGTGATAGCCCGGCCATTTTGTTGAATACTAAGCTCTAACATAGCTTAGCTTCCATTATAATTAAGTGTACAAATAATTCCACTGCCCCAATTTTAATTTTTTTTCTCTCACAAATTTCCGTAACATCAACACTGCCAAAGAAATAACCATAAAACTATTCCTAGTTTATAGCGTACTTTAAATTGGAAGTAAAAACAATATTTTATATCTTGTTACCAGTGACACTTTTATGTTAAAAAAAAATTGACTAACAGGAAATGCAATTTAAAAAGATTTCATATCTTGAACAAATACAATCATGCATAGCCTACAATACCCAGGGAGATAGCCAAACTCCGGCCATAAATACACGGAGTGCAAAACAGTTAACTTGGAGAATTGTGAAGATAAAAAAAGAGCATCGACAAAAACACTGATCGGCTGATAAAGCACACAATGATAAAATGGCATTTGTGTTACAGAACAGTGGAGGTTTGTATGTTCGCAGCGCCTACAGAAAACCCATTTTGTATGTGAAGGAATGAGATGTATGCACATACAAAATGTCTAATCTTTTCTTCGTGTTTTAAGGTTATAAGAGAGAAAATAATGGCTAAGATAAGACTGATGATAATGGCAGCGGAGTCGGTTTGGTGTGAGGAAGGAAGTTGATTTAAAGTGCACCTGATGTTTTTTGTTTAGGATACAAATAGGGACGCAGTGTAAACATGGGCCAAATGAGTTCCCCCTTCCCTCCTCCGTCCCCCCACCCCCTTTTTCACTACCACCCCTGTCGTCGTATTATAGAATATACCACTATAGTCCGGGGTGGGTGGGGGGGTGGGGGGTGGGGTGAAACAGGCATTATCGTGTAACTGCTTAAACTGTTCAATTATTTCAAATATTTCCTGAATCTAAACATAAATTGCGTAAAACTCACAATTTGCGTAGATGGACACTTGATGACAGCGTGGTGTTACTCAAACAGGTAATTCTGTTTCTGTCTAAAGATCTGCAAATAAAATGGTAATTAATTATACAAAGATTTGTGATAATTTACATCAGACAGTTCTTATATACAATAACCTGTCCAAACCAAACCCTGTCTAGACCAGAAACCTGTATCACGGATCATACAGACGGTTGAGGTCAAAATTCAAGGTCAAAGTTTTCAGAACAGAAAGTGGCCCGGATTTTAAACTACAGTTACTGTTATACAGTGTAGAGCAAGGAATTAAAACTTTTTGTTTCAATTGTGACGTCACGTCTGGGACAAGTACGTGACGTCAAAGACTTACGCACTGGAGTCACATTTCAAGGTTGCATGAAAATTGTCGTTTTACACGAATAAATGACACAAATCTTGATTATGTGATAAAAAGGATCTTACACTTTTTTCATTTCATATGAAACTTATGAAACGAGTCTTAAGAATTTTTCATTTAAGCTTGCCAGAGGCTAGCTAAATTGAAAAATTCTTAAGACTCGTTTCATAAATCTCATATGAAATGGAAACTCATGTAAGATCCTATATATCATGGTAATGTTCGCCTCAAGACAAGTTCACTGTATCTGTGTTATGTTCTATAATACAATAGACCTGTGTGCTAACTTACAGGGTCTGTAGGGCCGTCAGACCAGCTAGGGTAATGTTCTATAATACAGTAAACCTGTGTGCTAACTTACAGGGTCTGTAGGGCTGTCAGACCAGCAAGGGTCTTCATCGTGATTTTGTTGATTCTGTTGTTCGAAAGGTTTCTGTGTCGAAAAAAAAAATACCAATTAATTCCACATATTAGAATTAATTTCTTTGTCAAAGCGTCATGAAAATAAAAACAGCAATAATTAATTCCGTTTATTAGAAATCAAATCAATAGAAACAAAATTATGCAAAAATAAATTAATTTTCATTAATCATAACACCGTAATTCTCAATAAAATCATAGAAAGATTAATTTTAGCGATAATTGATAATTCGTGTGGAATTCATAATGAATTTTAATCTGCCACAAAATAATTTTCTTTGTATAATTATCATAAATAGTGAAATAACGTCCTGTCAATCAAGTATTTGAGCTTAAAACCTGCAGGCAAAACGCGTGAAATAAGATATACGCAAAAATGAAGGTATTTACAATATCTAAAAATATTTTCCTCCGTTACTGTAAAACTTACATGTCCATCAACTTCGATCCTCCCTCGAACGTGTTGTGCTCAATGACCTCGATGAGATTGTTGCTAAGGTCACTGAAAACAAAATCAATACACGCAAATGAATGTCAATAATTGTTATTAACATGTTGACAGAATAGCAGCATTTAGTCATTGGCTTTGTTTGATTGCATCAATCAAAAAGATTGGATGTTATTAGCCATGATGACAGAGGGTACACATGCTACAGGAACATGTGAATGGTCCTTTATGTACTCATGAAACTTTGTTGTACGCGTACGTATACACGTAGTTTACCCGTAAGGTTGTACTTTATGATCAAATGCAAGTTCCTATGCCTTAAACTTATTTTTCTGCCGAAAATTTCCTTGAACTCATTCTCCCCTAAAAATAGATTGGACTATTCCAACCTTAAATTTGGAAGAGTTCAAATAACGTGTCTTCAGGGGGTGAAAGAGTTAATTAACAAGGATTTGTCTAGCATGTGTATGAAAAGGAACTCTGACCATAAAACTGGGAAAATTTGTGACATTTATGTTCGGGAAATTTTCCAAATTTAGACATGAAGATTTATTCATTCAAAAAGTTTCATATTGAAAACTCAACTATTTTTCACTTGGCAAGGAGCTGAATGTCAGCCCCGAAGTGTGGTCTAGGTAATTATATATATATAAGTCTGTTGATACAGAAGGGGGAGGGCTTTAATCAAATATAATTTATCAATGTTACCGGATTGCCTCAGCTGACCAGTACACTTACAGTATCTGTAGGTTGCTGAGGTGGACGAACATCCCATTGGCTTCCAGTCTTGTGATCCTGTTACCCTGGAGCAGTCTGTGGGAAAGCAAAACATTACAGTGTTAATATCTAAAACAATTAGGTTCAATCCAACCGTATTTTTCTTCAGCATTTGTTGTTTAATTTTGTTTGTTTCAACCCTTTCACCCCTATGTGACTTTAGTAGACTCTACCATGCATTGATCTGGAGGAGTCCATTATGGTCTATAGTGGTGAAAGGGTTAAAAGTAACATGCAGTAAAATTTGTTCAACTCAAACTTGTTCAGATTCAGGAAAAAGTGTTTTTAGATAAGTAGAATTCTGTATGTTCGAACCAAATTATTTATAAGATTTAGGAGAAATTTTACGAATCATTCTAGTCTGAATGAATCATTTTCTTATCACACATTTTCCTCTGTTTTTATGTAGACTTTTAGAAATAAAATACTGATTGTTTCGAGAAATGTTCTTGATGTAGAATAAAAACAAACAATCAAACAATTAGATGTAGAATGTTTGATACTGTGAAATCACTAATTTTGGTGGGTTTTTAATTTCGTGAGTAATATCCATCCACAGATTTATAGGTCCACTAAGTACATGTAATTACAAGTTTGATATAAAGCAATTCTCTGTTTGAGTGGCTACTCGTTATTTACCAGTTCATGTACCCACAAAATGGTGTTTTGTCGGGAAACCATGAAATTTGGGCCTCAAGAAAATATCTGATTTTACAGCATTGCATTGCTTCCATCTTAGTGTGTTGATGTATTTTATACACTATGTAGCATGTTTTGCATCAGATTGTAAATTTAGATTTCTGGGAAAGTCGACTCACAGCTCGGTAGTGTAGGAAGGGATGGTGGTGGGTACAGTGATCAACTGGCGTCCCGAACAGTCCACCACAGTCCCCCTACAGTCGCAGCCCTCCGGACATTCAACGTCAACCATACACGTCCCCGCGTTTTTAGTTCGGTGGATCTCCGATTCTTGAATAAAAATGACAATTTCAAAGTTAGTTTTTAACAATTTATCACAGACTTCACATTTTACAAGTTACAACATGACGTCAAATTTAAAAAGATACCCTTTTGAAGACCTACCAACTAAAACCTGAACTTTCAGACATAAATAAGCGGCATTCAACATTCCATTCAGAGCTTAATTCATTCACCCCTGAAGACACAATTGAACTCTTCCAATTCATTATGAAATTTCAGGGGTGAATGAGTGAAGCAGAAATGATGGAATAGTTCATTAAGTTTCAGAGGTGAATGAGTGAAGCAAAAATGATGGAATAGTTCATTAAGTTTCAGGGGTGAATGAGTGAAGCAAAAATGATGGAATAGTTCATTAAGTTTCAGAGGTGAATGAGTGAAGCAAAAATGATGGAATAGTTCATTATGTTTCAGGGGTGAATGAGTGAAGCAGAAATGATGACTTTTGAGTAACTGTCATACACACCTTTACACTTAAACCTGGACGGTCGTGTTCGTGCGATCTTCTTGCGCTCCATGCGAGCGGGACTTTCACACCGTACACTGCTCGTTTCGACCGGTCTCCTCTGTAGGTACTCGGCCAGCCACTCCAGGTTACAGTCGCAGATGAACGGGTTTCTTCCCAGATGTCTGCGACACAGAAATATCCCGGGTAAAAATGAGTCAAGATACTTAAATACAGTAAACAAAATTTTTACCATATATCATAATAGTAAATTTTTAAAATTATGTAAAATATTTAAAGTTATTCATATGATTCACTAGCACATTCATCTGAGTCATCGACAATATACTTTTCAAAAAAAAAAAGATTTTGTCAACATGTTTCGAAAATTTGACTTACAGGGTCTGGATGTTGCGGAGCGAGTCGAAGGTTCCGTTGGCCAGAGACATGATCTTGTTGTCATAGAGAGACAGTAGATTTAGGTTGTACAAGTCTCGGAAAATGTCAACGTGTAAACACTTAATCTTGTTGGCATTCATAAGTCTGTAAACAAGAAACAAAGGGTCCGTGTCAAACAGGTTAAAAAAATACATTTAGACACTTTACTTAGTCATAATGAACCCGTGATGATTTTATTGCTTTTTGAGAGAAAGATACAAGAATTGTCTCCCTTGAACTGATAAAAAATCTGGTCGGAACACTAATAATGTTTATGATTGTGTTGTAAACATGGTGAGACACGAATATAAACCTCACAGATAACTTGATGAGACAGCTGTGAAAAATATCATCAACTCCAGCCCTTTACGATGGCCACATGTACTTAGCCACTTGTCGGAACCTTATCTGTGACCCCTTGCAGTGAGGTCTGGGGTCAGGAAAAACATTCATCAAGACAATCTGCAAATGACCATGGATTGACCAGGGAGGGGAATCCCTTACTCTGGACAGGAAGCATGTGTTTTGGAGGAGGGAGGGTGTTGTTATAGAAAATTGTTTTTATTCTTTCAGGGAAGGAGATGTCCTATGTTGGGGCAGGGCCAAAGTGTAAGCAGTCACACCATTATCAGGCTGGACAGAGGACGAGGGGAGGGGGAGGGGGAGGGGAGTTAAAGATGAAGAGGACACAGTCCCACACACTATCTACACACTCCCCAGGGTGAGATGAAGTGGTGTTGGTAAGTCACCACCATTATCAGGCTGGACAGAGGACGAGGGGAGGGGGGAGGGGAGTTGAAGATAAAGAGGACACAGTCCCACACACTATCTACACACTCCCCAGGGTGAGATGAAGTGGTGTTGGTAAGTCACCACCATTATCAAGCTGGACAGAGGACGAGGGGAGGGGGGAGGGGAGGGGAGTTGAAGATGAAGAGGACACAGTCCCACACACTATCTACACACTCCCCAGGGTGAGATGAAGTGGTGTTGGTAAGTCACCACCATTATCAGGCTGGACAGAGGACGAGGGGATGGGGGAGGGGAGTTGAAGATGAAGAGGACACAGTCCCACACACTATCTACACACTCCCCAGGGTGAGATGAAGTGGTGTTGGTAAGTCACCACCATTAATCAGGCTACTAAGTACTGGCCACACTTTAGACCCCAGGGGGAGGGGCATTATCTCCCAGGGGGTGGGGGACTTATCTGCATCTCCTGGGGAGTTGCAGGGGGTCTATGGACTCTGGTATGATCACTCCCCCCTGATAAGAGAGCCTGTCCATTAGTATAGGAAGCATCACAGCCTCCGACTCCCGATTGATTCCCCGTAACACTGTGGTAAAGTACAGAGCAGGCCTCACTAACATATATCACCATATCATTAGCCCTGACATTTTGTAAATAGTTTCAGGATGTGATGTCTTATAATACTCTCGTAAATCTACGTCCTACTGAATTACATTATCAAATATTTACAGAATGATAAACTATTTCTTTCCATTTATCATAATCCATAAATCTTTTTTGAAAGGACATTTCCTACAGCAGTGCAAACCAATAAATAAAAGCAGGCATTTTTGGCACCAAATGATGTTACTGGAGGGTCAAACACCTTGGTTTGGTGGTTCAACGAATGATAAGCTTAATGGGTAAATAAAACAAAAAATTCAAAACCCAATGCTAAACTTAACAAATATTTTTCAGTTTTCTGTTTTTAAGTGAACATAGTGAATCTCTGTAGATATAACTTTAGATTTGAATTTCAATATTTTCTAACATATACGCTGGATTTAACTTTCGCGTCATGTAGTCGTTAAGCCAAGATGGCTACAATGACTGGTCTGTGAAGGATATCAGAGTCTTTAATGTAAAAAAAGATAAAAATAATATTTTCTCTGACTTCCTTAAAAAGATGAATTTTACAGGTCTGAGAAAATCTTTTCATCGTTATCTGCAACACATCTTGGTTATGTGATAATAGAATCTTACATTTCGTTTTCCATTTCATACAAAATTTACGAAAACACATCAGTTTTCAAAAGTAGCTTGAGAGAAGCTTGCTGAAAAAATCTCATATATATCATGACGAATGTCGGTTAAATTCTTCACCCCTGAGTGTTTACTTACAGTAGTTGGAGGGAGCTAAGGTCCCTAAAGACACCCAGAGGTAGCTCCGTTATCTTGTTGGCATACAGGACCCTTGAAATATAACAAAACAACATTATTACATATCTACCGGTGAGTATCAGGAATTATTCATTAAGAAAAATGTTCATTTTTTTACAGCGGTGGGAAATATCAGAAAGACACTTTTCATTAACATTTTTTCAGATGTCATCAATTGAAAATACAGAATACTGAATATATCGCACCATAGCCAATCAAAAAGCTTTAAATTTGTGCGTGTTTGACATCATCCTTGATTGTAATGTCATAGTAGGATTCCGAGGTTGTAACCCGAGTACCGCACCACAATGTTCAGATAAAAGAAACTTGATGTTTTGAAGCAGAATACTTCAGTACTTTTCTCTTGTGCTGGTAGAGTTGTGAATATATTGAACTATTCTGCCACACTTAATTGTGAAACATATATGGTATTCAATGGTTAGATACCCTCTTAATTTTCTTTGCTCAGAGCAAGACTTTTCGCCACTGAAAGGAAAGGATTTTTGATTAAACTGCTACTTCCAGCTTTGTACAAGAAATGAATCAATTTGGATGAAAACATTTCTTCAGTACATATAACCTTATAATTTACAGTAAACAGGAAAACAATTCAGAAAAATGTGGAACTCTTCTTGGTTGGAGATACAAGATGGAGCACTCCACCTTAATTGGAAGTTTGACATTTTATCTATGAGATCAGACAACCCAAGTTTTCGTAGCTACACTTCTATCATCCACGAATGTCAAATGGAATTTTAATTGAATTAACGCACTAATTCTGAACGATAAACAGCAGAACTCTTACAAATGTACAGACATGCTTGTCTATTTTTTTCTTCACAAAAAGATAAAACAAGGTGAACATTTTGTTTTTCTAGACTTATTTTTCTTTGCCATTGATATGAACTGGTAATCAGCAAATCTGCTCTTAAATTTTTGTTAAATAGGAGCATGAATCATTTTCATCAGGTTTTCCCAATCCTAAAAATTCCAAATGTTACTGTCCGACAATGTCAGAGAAAACAGCAAACAAAGACATCCTTGGTCTTAACTTTGATCATCAACGTCATTCAAACAAAGATTAAATACTTTAGATAAAAATACAAATACAAACTAAACTTCATTGCTTGGAACCTACATTAAACCTATCAGTTTAGCAAGTTTGAAAATTTTATTTACAAAAAGAATTAAAATGATACAATGTACTATAAAGTTTAAATTTTCATTTAAAAATGAAACATTATAATGATAAAGTATTTATTTTATTATATCGCAAGTCAAAAACGTGGCGGCTGAAACGAATCGTACGCACATGTTCTTGGCGCGGTCACTATTTTGCTGGGGCGTTGGGAAGCACCCTTCTATTGACTCAATATTAAAGCGAATGTGACAGTGTGAAATGAACAATTTGTCTCGACCAATCAGATTACAAAATTTTCACTAGCCGTATTAGAATAACATAAGTTTCCAATATGAGTTTAAGGGATGCTAACATGACAATCCAGGAGCTTGCATCAAGCTGGAAAGGAATGAACTATTTTATATTTACAAAACAAGAGTTGAGGTACAGCTTTCCGCTTTCTAGATTTAAAGACCTGCAGGGCTGACACTAGCCGTGGCCTCTAAAATTAGATATCTCACCCCGACTATCTAGATAAGGATGAGCATGCCCGAAGCCTGCAGATACCGCCTCTAATTATACCGCCCCAATTACACAAAACAGCTGGAGGTAACAAAACTGCAGTGGAGTTGCACCACAATTTTTATTTTTTCTATCTTAAAGTTCAAGGTTAAGCATACCTCTATGATGCTAAACCGCATAGTCTCACAAAACTGAGAGGGGGATATTTCGGTAAAAAACACCTGTTTAATACCCTTTGAGGAATCCGTACGAGGAATCGGTCCCCGTTTAGGTTTCTTACTTCTGTCAAGTGAACCTTAAGGCAAAGCAAAACCCTAAAGAAACCAACTTATATATAACAATCTTTCAACTCCCCTCAAGTCTAATTTCAAAATGAATTAACTGTGCATAAGTCAAACGAAAATTTCTTTAAATGAATAAGAAAACATAAAATATAAAAAAAATAATAAAAAAATTCTACAAAAGTTTTTCAAATACTCAAAGTTCACACAGGAATGTTTCATTTCATCTTTTAAAACACAAAATTAATAAAAATAAAGAAACACCCTGAAATGCATCTCAGCATTCAGCTGTCAGATTATGCTTCCATTCTGCCTTGAACACAGTGACACCTTTTTCCCCTACGTATTTACGACAACACCTACAGCGGGTTTGAAGTGGTGTTTTGCTTTAGTTCTACGTATCATATGTAAAACCAGATACAGCCTCCCATTAAGGTAGAGAGTCCCTGCCTTCTGCCTTACATCTCCAACAAAGGAGAGTTCCAATTTGTCTACTGCAAGTTGCTTGCCCTTTTATGATAGCAAAAAATTATGTATGAAAACATTTGTGAATTATAATATTCTTTTAACGTTGAAAACCCTGGACCTCTATAGGTTATAAAACATGGAGCCGATCCACTGCACTTAATATACCAGTCAAAATATTTGTTAATTCTTTTCTGCAACATTACTGGAAATAATTTTTAAATGTCCTAGGTACCTCCCTAAAATGGCCCAAAACCTATAGTTGTCTTTAAATATAGAGAAACAAAAATTGATTTTAACATGAAAATAACATTTTAAGCCTGTAGACAGTAGAAAAATGGCGAGACTCTCTATCTTAATTGAGGCCGGTGTGTACTGAAGAAAAAATGATGAGACTGTACCTTGAGGATCCCCGTACCACTACCATTTTCTATAACTATGCAATAAACAATTTTTTTTCTGCACAATTGTTACTTTGAAAAATTCTTTCTGAAAATAAGACCATACCTTGCAGAACTTTTATGAAAAAAACTAACAAAAAAAGACGAATCTACAACAGGATCCGAACTCTGGTCCTCTGATCAATTAACTCATTCACCCCTGAATACACATTTGAACCCTTCCAATTCAAAGGTAAGAACAGTTCATTATGAAATTTCAGGGGAGAATGAGTTAACTGTCACCCTAATCAACTGGCAACTTCAGCCGTTCGACAGAAGCACAATTGGCACAGTGGTGTCACACATCATATCCAAAAAATATTAAGGGGAGGTAACTGTTTGTTAAAACTACAGTGATATTCTCTAGTGTTTTGCCTGTAATGGGGCAAGTATCCTTAATTGTTAAGAAATCACTCTAGGACACCGTCATGATGACACTGCAATTTTTCACTCGTCGTCGTATTTCTAACATGTTCCATGATTTACATTGCCTTTGATACCCGTGAAAAACAATACAGTTGAAAACCTATCACACAGGTATTTCCGTCCGAACACTTCACTTTCAGGTCGGAGTTGTATAACCGATACCTTGATGTCAACAGAGAACTGAAACCTTAAAGTCGCCAAATATCTTTGTTTTCATTCCTAAAAGGTGTTTTACATAAATAAGCAGGCAGGTCTCAATATCAGGGGTTTTGTGTGTTAAGTTACATCGTCACTGCAAAGGGAGTATATCAGATTTATTTGATTGAAGTTGAAGTAAGGTTAGGTGTCACGTGTAAATAAATGAATGGCAGTGCCAGAAAAACACTATCTCTTACCCTTAGAGTCAAGTATGGCAAACCTGATATAAATTCTTACATAGAAAAATACTTGTATTACAACTATTAGATTTATCCTTAATAAGCCCAGCGGGGGCTCACACATGCCCAAGCTTAATTATCACCGGACAAATAAATAAGACATATAACATTTCTACTGAGCCGCAATATATATGGGTGGGCTTATTACCAGGCATGGGCTTATTACCAGGCATGGACTTATTACCAGGCATGGGCTTATTACCAGGCGTGGGCTTATTACCAGGCATGGGCTTATTACCAGGCATGGGCTTATTGCCAGGCATGGGCTTATTACCAGGCGTGGGCTTATTACCAGGCATGGGCTTATTACCAGGCGTGGGCTTATTGCCAGAATTCACTCTTCCGTTGTTTTGACATTATGTCAAATCTTTTATCGTCATTTATCAAAACAGTATCATGATCTTTTTAATATATAGATATTGTCAAGGTCCTGAGAGAAAAATCTAATATAACAGGTCCAGGGAGAATCATTTTTTACATAAGAAACACAAATTGTATCACCAAGGTCCTGATTGGACGATCCAAGGTAATCCCCATTATAGATCATAACCAATCAAAGAACATTTTTCAAATTTGAATTTCTCAAAGGTAAGGTGAATCGTTTGATGTTCTATCACAACACCTGGGGAAGGCCTTTCATGTCCAGGCATAAAGTTTTGGGCTTCAGATTGGAGCATGAATGAAGAGTTACATTTAACACAAGGAATGATATCAGATTTAATTAAAAGCCAGTTTACGTCTTCGTGGTATCTGATAGTGTTTTATAGATCTGATCAGGTGTGCTAACGGTGCGGAGTTATATCGGAGATGGAATCCAAATTGATGCAGTTTTTAGCTTGATAGTAATCCTCTACAAGAATTGTTTTGTAATGAGCAGCTTTGCACATGTATTTGACTAAAGATAATGCGTTTATCAGCAGTACAACAGGACGAGATATTGTTTTAACACTGAAATCTATTTACCAGGATCTCAGACGCGGCATGGCTGGAATCTAAAGTGATATTGTTCATGTGAAATGTCCTAACGCGAGGCTACTTAAACACATCACAGGGGGAAACCTAACGTTGAACATCGCGGAGATCGTACTGAGATGGCACGGAAAGAATTTAAATTAATATTGTGCTAGAAATCCTTGTCTATAATCGCTGAAAAATATAAAGCAAGATTCGGTGATCGTCAGAATGTAAGATATTGAAATCCAGCCAAGGCCTAATGACGTGAAATCAAAATCTAAAACACAAGTACCGTATGTCATGTAATAAGGGTATACCCACTGTAAAACAGTCCTGCCCGCTTCCCCACAGGAATTTGAGACAACTTTTGCAACCAAAATGCAGTCAAGTACAATACTGTTTAACGGAAACTTTTTACTACAGTTTAAATTTTTGCCTTTTTCACCAGCCATAATGAGGACAAATTTATCATTACAGCAAATATTAGCAAACAGGATAATTTAATAGAAATTAAATGTGACATGCAAAATTAACACTGGGCGAAGTGGGATTATTCTGGCGATTAGAGCGAAAGATTGACTCGGCGAACATTTCCAAGTATACAGTATTCGAAATTCGAGGTATGTTGTTTGAAGAAAAATGGTGTCTAAATATAGGTACCCCACTTTTCATTAACCTATACGTCTAACGCCCTTATTACGTCAACTACAGTAGTATTGAGGTTGATTTTTTTCTGATCTTACAACATAAACTACTTGATGGTCCGATATCGTATCTAATAATTTTGTCCAGCTGTCAGCTCTTTACATCGCCGTCGTAACACACCTTGTCGTTTCAAATACAAGCATTGCAAAGTGGAAAAAGTTCGTTTATAAACAAAGAGGAAAAAGGTAAAAAATAAACAAATTCTTATCTATAGCGCAGACGACTTTGAGTTCTCCAATGAGTACTTTTGAGTTGTGAAAAGAATATTCAGTTTAAAGATGTTTTAAACCTTTCCAACAAAAAAACGTTAAATGTTAAATGTTAATGAAAAAAATATGAAACGCTGTATCAAGCTAACTGAGCGAGGAGTGAGTGATCTCGAAGCTCTATGATTACGGAGCTCAGAAGTTTAACAAGTGTGAAAATATTCTGTAGATCCTATTGGTGGGGTGAACCCCTGGGGAGACACAGTCGGCCCCCTCTCCAGATACTTACAGCGAATTAAGAGATGAAAGCCCCGCAAACGCATCAGGTGCAATGTGGGATATCTTGTTGTTGCTTATATCACTGAAAAAAACAAATTTGAAACAATATTACTGGTAGATGTTAATGGAGTCTTGAGGAGTTTAATACTCAGGCGTGGGGGTTACATGGAAAAGATTACCGAGGCCAAAATATCTACTTGTTGTTTTCTCATGCCGCAATCTTGATATTTAAATCATTCACCCCTGAAATTTCATAGACCAAATTTTGATAAAATCCCTCCAATGGTACAGAAGAAGAAGGATTTAAAGATTTAAACCTTCAAATACCCCTATTGGGCTCCGCCCCTCTGCACCAAGAGGGGTCACACCCTCTGTTTATACAAAGATAAGTCCCCTTTGCCCAAGGATGTTCCAGGCCAAATTTGGTCAAAATTCATAAAGCTGTTCAGGACAAGTAGCTTTTTAAAGGACAAGTTGACGGACAGAAGGACAGATTCTGTGGTACTGACATAAGCTCACCAAAATATATTGTAAGCTTTAATAGACATCTAGGCCTTATGATATCATATAGGAAACAAATAATTAAATTGGTTTGGCCTGGGTTCCAACATTAAGAGGGCACAACTGTAGTGTTAAAAATCTAACATCTCGAGGGCCACTTGATAACAGTAATGAAATATGTGTAACACCGACCACCTGATCTGACAAACGACTTCTGATTGATATTTAATGAAGCAAACCCATTAATAACATTGTAATATGTTTTCATTTCATGGAAATCACTAACATATGTTTCACTTTAAAGTTTGGTGCTTTTGACTTTCATTCAAAAAAGTTAATCTCATAATTTAAAAAAAAAAAATGAAAAATCATAAATGTCTAAAATCCAAAACATTTCTCGCCCTAGTTGTTGGAAACTGGTTAAATTTTTAGGAAAATTAGTAAAGAAAATTTTATCCAGTATTCTTTCTAAACTTTTGAAATTCAAAACTTAAGTTTAATGTAAAGGTTATTCAAAAATAAAAATTATAGTTTTTGAAATCAGCATTAACCCGTTCACCCCTATGTAACTTTAGTAGAATTTTCCATGCAACTGATATGGATGAGTCCATTATGGTCTGCAGTGTTGAAAGGGTTAAAGACCTGTTTGGTTATCAAAGCTTTGAAAAACCCAGCCAATGATACAAATAATCAATTTGGATCACATTTATTGGCAAATGAGGCACTAAGAACAATTTTATGAAATTCATTAACTTTCAAATTTGAAACCATAATTAACTTAATATATTAATCATGGTTGTATATTTTTGTTTATCCTATGGCATCTGTTTTGAAGTAAAGAACAAACAGTTCCCTTTAGGTCTCAATTTCCATGGATAGTCACTAATATAAGAAGCATAAAATTGAATTTTATGGGGTTTTTTTTGACAACTTATCAAGAAATGATCCCAGCAATTTTCCAGACTTAGAAAATTCATGAAAATTTGTATTAACCGAATGATTTAATACGCATGGATTCAAATTTGACCCTGAGCTGAGGAAAAAGCCCAGAATATTAGATTACAAATTATGTGATCGACCTTGATATGCCCATGTGTTCTGGCGTTTTTTTATTTCTCGACGCTAAAGTAAGTACAAGTTTTGTTTATCCTTAAATCTTTGAAGTATGACATCAATGTAAGCTGTAGAAGTTACAGTGATACTGTGTTATAGGAATGTACCCAAGCCAAGGTTACACAAAGGAGTCAGTTTTTATGTCACCTGTTTGTTTCTTTATATTACCTGTCATGATTTTTCTCACCATTTCCCTAGCTGTTAAGATTTTATTTCCAAAACAGTACTAAATCATTTAATTTTTCTTTTTTAAAGATGTGCTTTCTGCCCTTTCATGACTAATTTGTGATGACATTCAAAAGGAAAAATAACACAGGTAAACATAACTGTTTTCAGATTTGTTTGAATTAATTTTCAAAGGATATTTCAATACAGGTTTGATTCTGAAGAGACGATGACATAAAGAAATGGAAAAATGTACATGTATGTAACATCTGTAGGGACCCAAAGCATTTTCATGTCAACAGCATTCTTAAAGGGACCAATGTGTTTTCATGTATCTCTATAAGCTAGGAACCCAAAGGGTTTTCATGAATACAATATCCATAGGGACCAAAAGTCATTCCTTGTGTACAGTCTCCCTAAAAGGACCCATTATTGTCTCCTTTAATACGCTATCCCTATGTAGGGATCAAGAGTGGAATTCTCATTATTTTAGGCAGTATCTTTCATTCTGTGATAAACCTCTTCACAAAAGTTAGTTTTGAAGTATTTTTTCTAAATAATGAATTTCTAGATTTAATGAACTGACAATATAAAATATAAACTTGGAATGATTTTTTTTTTAAAGTTGTGATAATTTGCCTAATTGCCTACCACACCAAAGAGAAAGTGCTAGTTTTAGGAGATGGTGTTGTATACAGCATGTGTAGACAGTGAGAGTTTAATGACAGCTGGTGTAAACCAGCCCTGTACAGTCCTCCGTTGGTACGTGTAGTGTATACAAGACTTGGGTGACCCAGTCAGGCTCATCAACATGTAAATTAGCCCCTGACACAACCTGCCAACTGTATGTACACAAACCAATACTGAGGAATTCCCTAGCCAAACCCTGATCCCATCAGCACATCATTGATTCTTCTCCCCACATCACTAATCCCTCCCCTACTCCCCCATCACATCACTCACCCATTCACCACATCACTGATACCTATAGGTCCCCACATCACCAATCAACCCCCTCCCCCTCCCAAGCACATCACTTATCCCCTCCCAACCACATCCCTTATCCCCTCCCAACCACATCACATATCCCCTCCCCACATCACTTATCCCCTCCCAACCACATCACTAATCCCCTCCCAACCACATCACATATCCCCTCCCCACATCACTTATCCCCTCCNAATCCTCCACACACACACCACTTATCCCTTCCAAACATTAATCAATCTCCCCTCATCATTTATCTTTAAGTTCCCCATATCACCTGAAACAATTCAACCCCATGACACCTGTACATATTGATTCTTGGACCCCCACAAGAACAACATCAACTTAAAACAATTTGGCTAAATGTAATATTTACATTCCACACACGACAGAAATGTTACGATTTCTATTTTATACTTACATTCTTCGAAGGCGAGAAAGGTCAGCGAAAGCTCTCGATGGTATCCGAGCAATGGAGTTTCCTTCCAAACGTCTGAAAACGATTTTTGATATTGAATATTTGCATTCAGGAAATAGGCAATAATGGTTTAATAGTGTTAAAGTTAGAATAACAAACCAATTTAGGTCTACATGTTACAATAGTAGGTGAGTTTGAAGTATGCTGCATTTTTCATTTTTTCTTTTTCGCCCTCTGTAATGAAGGCGAATTCATTATGGCACCAAATCTTACTACATAGAGTACCAAACATTGTCATACCATGCGAAGGGCAAATTAACACTGAATACATATTTTACTCGTAAAAAGCGAAAGTTTGACTTCGCGAAAGTTTCCCTCTCCAGCCATTTACAATTGTCAATTAACTTTTACACTTTTGATAACTTATGACTTTTAAAAATAGGAGTTTTCTGTGAACTTCTAGACTTCTTGTTCTTGTGACCTTCCAAAATGAAATTTTCTGGGAATTTTACAGCATCCAATAGCCTATATGACCTTCAAGTATGACCTTCTGTGACCCTGACATTCATAGGCAATATGTCTATCAAGTAACATTTATGACCTTCATAAAACACAGGCCTTTGTTGGACAGATTTCAAATCCAAAATAGCTTTTCTTCCAATGACCTTGACTACGAATGACCTTGACAAAAAAAAAATATCGTCTGTCTTAAACCAAACCTATAATCATCACATATGCCAAAATGACATAGAGTGATTGTGTTTGTCTAACAATCTGTTGTACGGAACGCAGCCCATCTACTTTGACCATTTTATCCCTGCAGCAGCCATTATTGGCAGCATGATTGGGTGTTGTGTTCCACAGAAATTATAGACCCGGTTTTACAGGGCAGTATTTATAGGTATAAAACACGACAGAATGGACAGCGATCGGTGCACGGCCTCCGAATACAGCCATGCTTGGCTGTCTGGGAAATGTTAGGGTTTAGGGAAGACAGCTTCTGTATAACAAACAGATACACGCCAAAAAAAAAATCCAAAAAAAAAGTATCTTCTAAGTATACCAAACTTCAGTATTAAAAGCCAGATTTACACTTTGTAGGTGTAAAAATTCATTGACCTGCTAAAGATGAAACATTATTATGGCCCTGATTTCACATTAAAGCATTGTTGTGACCTTGATAAGTTAAAACATTGTTATAAAACTGTTATTTAATGTTAAGCTATTGTAATGACTTTGAATTAATGTTTAAACATAAAACTTTTTAGGACCTTGATTTAATTTTAAAACTTTGTTATAAAAACATTGTAATGACCTTGATCTAAAGTTCAAACATTGGTATGATGATGATTAAATTAATAAACTTTGGTATGACCTTGATTTACAGTTCAAACATTGGTATGGTGAAAATTAAATGATCAAACTGTGATATGACCTTGATTAACAATAACATCATCAACAAGACCCCGACTTACATCTCAACAACATCTTCAGGAAAGTTTCCTGGCACAGCGGTGAGTCTGAGATCGCGACAGTCGACAACACCCTCGGTACAGCGACAACGGGAGGGACACATGGCTTCCTCCAAACACTGGTTCACAACTGTATGCTGTAGGTCTGTAAGAGGCAAATATTACTGAATTCTGTTTTTATCTAAAACATTTTAAACATTTTCTACATCAATATCCATATAATTTCCTGCTAAAATAAAACATAAATACATTCAAATCAAATAGAATCCAATTTGTGATCATTTGTGATCGTGAGTTTTGATAAAATTTATTTTATTCATCCTTCCATATTACGGAGACAGATAATCAGTTCTGAAGGTTTCCTTGGGACATTTAGGGAAATGATACCTCACAGCTATTCAAAATTTAAGCCAAAGCTCTCCAACTGCCTATAATGGAAGACTTTTAATCTATAATCTTAGCACTTCAAATTGTAACGTTATACAAATTACGATTCAAATACTCGTGATTATCCTTCAACAACCATCAATCTCCGGAGCGCATTTCCTCCTCGTCTGTGACTACCTCATCATTAGCTCTATAACTAATAAGATTAGAATCAAATTTCTGCCAATTCCGATCATGTGTTAAAATAGCCTATGTAGGCTTGAAGTTAACAACGATTTTCCGCCAGTTTCTTTTGCGGAAAACCGATACAAAGAAAAACATGGCCAGATGCTACAGCAGATCCCATTAAACCTATTAGGGGGCCGAGTAACCTGGTGCAATGAAAAACAAACAAACCGTTGCATTTAAATTCCATCTCATCAAGATCTTTGAGCTCAATGCTCTGCAGATTTGAGGGAGTCGAACACTCTGTCCCCCGTCCGAGCCTCCTCGCGTTCCTCAACCAGCGTGAGAGCCACCTCAGATTGCAATCGCAATTGAAATTATTGTTCATCAAACGCCTGCAAAACAAAACACACAGAGTGATTGAAACATTGCCGTAGGGAGATTGAAACGTTTAGCGTTACCCCGATGTGACTGGGTTACAGTTGATTAGGCTCCCTGTCTAGACTCGTAATCAAGACGACCCTCTCACTGAGCTCTGTGAGCTTAGCACTGAACCAAATATATAAATACAAAATGCTGTCTCTAGTTCCCTTTCATAAAACGACTACAGACAATAGAATCTCAAAACTTCAATAATTCATTTTCATTTAAATATTTGATCAAATTTCCATATATTTTTTTTAGATGAGAGTGAAAGTGAGGCTATGTATGCCACACCAGGCTCCAATAATAATTTCAGCATAAAACGATCTATCTAGATTAGTATGTCAAACTTATTTAAGCAAGGCACATGTCGAAAATACCATGAACAACGCAAAATGAAAATAAAAGCAACTCGTCCATCAAAATATTCCAAGGTTCGAGAAACACCAAGTCGGTCTGGATTGCTTGTATAACAGAGTGTTAAGTATCATTGAACTTCATGCCAACATTTATGAAAAAGTACGCAAATATTAGAAAACCCTTTATCAAATTAATTCAACATGAATTTGCAAGGATAAACAAGTTCATTTATCTAATTTTTACTTATTTTCAGTCATATTACAGGGTTCAGAAATCTGTTTTTAACTCCAAACACACTTCCTCATCATTTTGGATTCTTTGAAGTCTGAACTAATGCCTTTTTGATTATACCTTTCTTAATTAAAAAGTAAAAAATATGTCACTCGCACAATAACTTTCTTCAGTTCATTTATATGAAAGCAAAGCTATGAAAATAGCATGACCTTATTCCAAACTTGTCTGTCGAGTGTTGTATTTTAACTCATTCACCCCTGAAATTTCTCAATGAACTATTCCAACCTTTGAATTGGAAGAGTTCAAAAGTGTCTTCAGGGGTGAATGAGTTAAACTAAGAAATGAGTAAGGTTTAGTTGTTATTGTCATGTGACTTCCCAGACAATTCCTATTACGTCACGGCTCATCCCTAATTTCTACCTTAGCAATAAAAAAATGTATATTGTTGTTCTGATGACAGCTATCCTAGCTAGCAGAAACATGTAAACCATTACTGAATCTAGATGTTGACACTCCATTTTATATATCCCTTTAAATTGTGTTTTGTATAAATCTGTTAAAAAATTGTTCTCCATCTAATTTTCAACCCAATGTCAAACTTGCTGGAAACAAAACAATGCTAGTTTAGGATTTGCAATTTTACTGTATAAATATTCATCAAAACTTGATGAAATTTACCATGAATAATTGTGATAGCGACATCTATTTGCTGCCGTCTGCCCCTAGCCCCTCCTACCTCTGTGAATTGTTAGAGGAATTAGTCGGAGATAAGGATGTGTGTGTTGGCACACGGCTTCCAGTTAGATCCGACAACATTACGTGTGATCCCTTAAGGTTTCCACATGACACGGGACACCAATGTAATTAATTTACTACCACCCCATCGTCAAAAATATTAGTTTATGTTTTTTTATTCAATTAAAATTATAAACAAGGGGCGGAATATGGCAGTGCTATCTTTGAACTCCACTATAGACTGTATGGGGAGGGTTGATATGGGCGCCAGACTCTCCGTTTTCACCGAGTCTAATTACGCAGCCTGGGTAGATACTTAGGCAAGACAAAATGCTGAAAATCACTTCATCCTTTCCAGCATTAAAACTGTATAATTCTTCTTATAATGGAAGTAATGAGCATAGAGCTTTTCAACATCAATGAAACATGCTGTAACTTTCAATTTTTTTTGTTTTACAACAATAACAAACAAAACTAAAATCCACCCCTCCCCGAAAAGACAAAAAAAAAACCAATAAAAAACAGAATATCAAAAAAAAAAAAAAAAATTTTTATTAAAAACTGAACAAAAAAAAAAAAAAAAAAAAAAAAAAAAAGNGTTTCACTTTACTACTGAAACATAGCATCAACCTCTTCAGATTTTTAAACATGTGTTTGCAAATAGTGTTGTACAGTTGTAAGTTTTCCATCACAAGCTGTAAGTATATCTCCTCTACAATGTTAAAGTTATATAACATATGTACATGACATTATCAGACATCCATGCTTCCTTCAGAAACACATTTGCTCTAAAGCTTGGTTGCTCTTTCAATCATTAAATTACAATAAATAACCTGATAAAGGAAGTTTTAATTTTCTTTCCATATTTTTAACGATGCAAACCTGGAAAATGTTCATTTCTCATTGAGTAACTATTTGCAGTTTGTGATGTATTTACTTTGATCCTGTGAAGAGAATTTTCTGTCTACCGAGCCTTAATGAAATACAAACTTTTAAAAGTCTGACTCATACACTACCAATTTATAAGTTATCTAGACATGGCCTGTCACACTCCAGATTCACATTTTACGTTCTTTACAACCTATATGTATTGTTTTTGTCTTCATAATCATTAGTAAAACTAATATTATGCCGTATTTCAACATTGTGCTAGTTTACTATGTGTATTGGTATCTGGCCTCAGTTAATCCCATGCAAGACGCATTATTAAACTTCAATAGTGCTATGGGAAACAATTTCCCTTGATTTTGATGCTATGGGAAATGTTTTATCATTAATTCCGATGCTATGGGAGACATTTGCTCTGTATTCTGTGGAAAAACATTTCACTTATAGTACTGGTGCTATAAAAAAAACATTTTACCATCAATTTTGATGCTATGGGAAATATTTTATATTAATTTTTGTGCTATGGGAAAATATTAACCATTAATTCTGTTGCTAAGGGAAACATTTTACCATTAATTCTGGGGCTAAGGAAAACTTTTTATCCTTCTGGTGCTATGAAAAATGTTTTACCCTCAATTCTGGTGCTATGGGAAATGGGAGAATTTTACTATTAACCCTGATGCTACAGAGGACCTTTTACTGTTAATCTAGACAAAAATAATGAATAAATCACTGTATTTTTTTCGGATCCACAAAGCAGACTCGTATACAAAATTCACATGTAGTCTATGTCCAAGGTTAGGGTTCTATCTTAATGATTGTTGGCTGTAGCCATTGATGTGCTGCTTGAAGTCACCTTACAGTCACAAGGTAATCGTACTGGGTTGGTAACTAATGATGAGGGAGGTCCTAGGAGTGGTGCAGTTCCCCCGAATTTAACAGGTCAGCAGATCCTGGTGGAGCTACAGCCTGATCACAACCCCTCCCCGTACACCTTCCTCTCTCCGACACATCACATGCATTCTTAAAGCTCGTTTCAAATTTCAGTAGAAGTAACTTAAGAAACCAGAAGGAAGTTTGTAAGATAACGATTTCCGCCGTCCCCCACAGGTAGTAGTAATACTGTTTGTCTGTACGTCATCAACATGTTGTAATGAACTCCAGGTGAAAAAAATGCTGATGCCCTATGCGACATCAAAGTGCAGATATGTCCATCAAATCCTGTATCAAACTCACCAGATTCCCGTCTTTTTCATCAGAAATGATAACAGGAAGTCCGTTGAAAAAACTTCTTTCTCACATCATATCTTGAAAACTGAGGGTTATCAATTTTGCAGCGTTATTCAATAACAAGGCCTGAACATTAACTTGGAAAGCTATGCTTGCGTTCTTTATAAATATTAACCTTTATCTTAACCAAATAGTGCTGGGACATCAAAAGATTTCTCATCAACCAAGAATTTAAACATTTGTACACTCTTCTTTCCCTTCAGCTGCTGAATTCAAGCTTTTGATTGACCATGCTATCAGGTAACAACCCCCCCCCCCCCCCCCCCCTTACCACTCACACACCAAGCTTTTGATTGACCATGCTATCAGGTACCCCTACCTACCCCCTCCCCCTCCTCACACCACACCTGCTAAATTCAAGCTTTTGGCTGACCATGCTATTAGTTGACCATCCCCTCCCCCTCGCACACACAATACACACTTCACACTGAATTCAAGCTTTAGAATGACCTGGTATGATGCTTTCAGGAATCCACCACCACTACTTTCCGGCAGTGGTATGTACTATCTTGTTACCATGTTTATGTTTTGATAGGGAAGGAACAGGAATCAAGTTGATCTGATGACAAGAAACACCTGGCCACCGACTGGACGATATATCTTGCCTCCCCATCCCCGTCAACTCCCCTCAATCCATCTTCAACTCTTCCTTAGAATCACAAGTCTAGTAGTATGTAGCTCCCTAAACATTCACTTGACAAAGTTTTCTAGACAAAAATTTGACAGACGATCTTTGAAAAAATAGTCCTATTTAAGACAGATAGCCTGATAGCACTCTGTGAAGTATCTTCAGCATAGAAGAGTTCCAAATTGTTAGGCATTTTTTCTGACTTGGTGTTTAAAAAACTTTCCCATTTACGATACAGCAAAGAGTTCTGTATTTACATAGGAAATAACTTTATTTTCTATAATTTTGATTTTCACAAAAACATTTTAGTGACTGGGATTTATAATTTTTACTTTTAACAGGAAAGAAGCTTCTCAAGGTCTGTATACAGTAAACATACAGTGCCATAACTCTCTACCTTTTAATTTTCTGATGATTAATTTTTAAAGAAGGAGCTATTAACACTTTATCTATAGAGGTAGACATCAAGTAATGTGATCACCCGACAACCAAAAAACACTGACTTTATATTTAGACATATACCAGGTAACCATGATAGTTGGTGGAATTTTTTATCATGTTTGGATGAAAAAGTCTAAATTTAGACACAGTATCGTGTTCGTGTGGTTTTTAGATCATGCTTAGATGAAAAAGTCAGAAAAAAATGATTCCAGCCTACATACAAACACAAATTACAGTGAAGAGTTTACTGTTTATATAATTTCTGTTTTCTCTGCCTTCATTCAATAGTGATTTCAGATATTTCAAAAATAATTTCTCAGCTGCCAGATTTCCCTTGCTTGATTCAAAATCGCTTAATGAACTGATCAAGCAACAAAACAAAAATTAAATTAAAACAAGAGATTGTCAGGAAAAAATATGTTTCTCATTTTGCCCAATGTCGTCCGACATTATCGCATTCAGCAGAGTAATTAGGAATGATCTCAGGATTTGGAAACTTGACTTGCTAACATCCGGTAAACCTGATTTGATCTGATACAGCTTGGTTGGAGATGGAACATGGGGAGGAAGGGGGACCCTAGGATACCTGTTGCAATACTTACATAACCGATGCTCAGTCTAAAGCATTCCACTATATACTTATATGATAAATCAAAACATCTTGTTAAAATTTTATAATGTAAAGTAGAAAAACAAATACAGCATTTTGACTTCTAGTGTATGAATATATGTCATTTTTTGTTTAATATTATTACAAAAGATTTTATTATTTGTGAGCATTATGACGAAAAACCTTAACACTAACAGGGCTTGATATAACACAGGTGAACGTAGATTACATCAGAGATGGGGGATGGGGGTTGGGAGTGGGGGTAGTGGGGAGTGGGGAGGAGGGGAGGGGAGGAACAGATGTAAGGGAGTCTGCAATGTCTGTGTGCAGATATAAACTTCACAGAGATAGATCTCAGCAGGACACACGATCCCCGCCTATAAACACTGCACTGATGATGTATCCCCAACATCTGTCTAAACTTCTCCACTATCCCTAGCACAGCAATGACAATTCTCTGGCTCGGACACAACCCTAGAAGTCCTTCGATTCTGACTACAATACTTTGTCTCTCTGACTCGGCCCTGGCTGATTGAATACTCCAGAGTTGTGTCCCCTGAAACCTGTGCCAGGTGGTCTCAATGTTTATGAAAACCTCCAACCTTAGTCTAAATAGTGCTGAGGTGAAGTGTCTCATCTTCTTAAGCTCAACACCGGAGATTCCTTCCTTAATTAGCATTAGCAAATCTAAATAAGATCATTCCTCAAGGTTAGTACCCTTCAAGGTCACAAAGATTCCCTTCAAGGTCAAATACACCCACTTGTTCCTAAAAGTGAACCAGATTCACCCTTCAATGTCAAGCAGATTCCCCTCAAGGTCAAACACATAAATTTGCCCCTTAAGGCCAACTACATAAAATTGATCCTCAAGCTTAAGAGGATTTGCCCATCAATTTAACCCTCATCGTGTTGAAACAATGTTACTTACAGAGTTCTGAGCTTCCTCATGTTACTGAAGATGTCGTCAGGGAGTGTAGTCAAATTATTGTTGTTCAGAGTCCTGGAAGTAAAAAATAAACACTTATAATGGTATTATAGCCATCAGAAAATATAACAAAAATATAGAAGTTTTTATCTTAACTATAAGTCAAGGTCAGTTAAGTGTTTGATTTCAATTTCTGAACTTTTGACACTATGATACTGAAGTTTCTGTCTTAACAGTAGATCAAGGTCACTTGAGTGTTTGATTTCAACCTTTGACCTGTTGACGTTATTGATACAGAAATGTCTGTTTTAACTGTGGGTCATGGTCAGTTGAGGGTTTGATTTCAATCTCTGACTTATTGAAACTATGAATACTTAAATTTGTCTCTTAACTGTAGGTCAAGGTCATTTGAATGTTTTATTTCAACCTTTGACCTATTGACATTATGATACAGAAGTTTCTTCCTTAACTGTTGGTCAAGGTCACTTGAGAGTTCTGAACAATTGATATCATAGATACAAAATTGTTGACATCAAATATTACCAAATGTCACGGAATCATAACCATTTCTAAACTAAATACAGAGAAGGGACGGTATTCATCGAGATAAGCAAAGAAAACAATGATATTTCATTTGATAAAACTCCAATCATCACACACAAATTTGATATACCTGATATTATGAAAGTATTATTATTTGTGATTGGTTCTGTAGCTGTATGTGTCGGCTAAGCCACACACACATTTGCTGTAATCATTGTTACAGAGACCTGAGGTGAAGGAGGACGACACAGCCATCACTAATGAAAGACAATCAAAAATTGTGGAAGTGGCAGATCTGAATTGAGCCAGACAAAACAAGACATTAATGAAAATAACTATTGGCCTAGATGCCAGAAAAAGCATAACTGTGGCCCTTTGGGCACTTAATGATGCTAGCTACGATGAAAATGTCCGTTTCATTTGTGCTGGTTTCCAATGACAAACGAATAAATGTCGTTTTCACTTCTGTCGTTCCGTCCCATCTGGGACCTGTCCGAGACAGCATTGTTAGCCTCACTTCTCAACACATAACTTTAATTTCATTTGTTTTTCTTTTTCACAATAAATAATTTTCAAAAGAAAAGCTGACAACATCGGTAATTGATGATTGGTTAAAACTTCTTAAATAATATTTCTTCGTCAGAAAATCTGAAACAAAAATTGAAAATGATTTTTTTTCTTCTGCAGTTTTGTGTAAGCTGACATACTTTGACTGTCAACAGAGGAGGTCTCCATAAAGGTGTTAGGTCTGATAAGTTTTGTCAGATTACTCCCGTTCATATTCCCCCCACTGAGATGTGGTCAGAGGCACAAATTTTAAAACACAAAAAACCAGCTGGATGCACAATCTGTTGATATGTCTACTGAGCATTTTTCACTTGTAGAAAGCGTCATCTCAGAATCAAATGTATTCTTAATGATAATTAGTTTTTTTTCCGTGTTATATTGCAGATCAACATTTTTTTACGAAAGATACGAAATTGTTATTACGATGTAAAAATGAGTTCTTAATGGTAATCCTGGTTTGGCTTACATCAGATCCTGTGTGGCCGTCTTCCCGGAGGATCAAAACACGACACAATCTAGACAGCCAATCATAATCCGTAAACTGGAGACCAGCATGGTATATCCGTATGGAAATGCCTTCTTAACGATTATTGCTTTTATGATCAAAAAGATCATCAATTTGGCTAAGGCGAATGCTGGTCGCACAAAAATAATGAAACCCTGTGTTCTTACATCTAAGATATAAGTAAATGCATTAATTAACTTTATATTTTAAAACATGATGAGTCTCGGATCTTTCCCTTGCAAAGAATATTTTCTAAATGAACCTTTTTACAACAGTTTAATTTGTTACTGGCTGATTTTAAATGTCGACATGTAACAACGACTTACAATATCTCCATGTATCGATGTGCCTTGATAGCGTTTCCAGATACACAGGTCAGCTCGTTGTGGTCAAGTTGCCTAAAACAAAGGTCAAATGTGAAAACATCATATATCTCTGCATAAAAAATATTATATATATAGATCTCGTCTAAGTAGGATACCAGTACGATGCAAAACTGGAGTCCTTCACATAATCACATCAGTCATTTCTTGGTACGATTTAATTCAGCCAAATCCTCATTATATTTGTATTACGATTATTATCAAATTTTAAGCATCATTGTGGACGAATAAATCCCTCTACCAACATGTAACAAGAAACGTGTACGTGTAATTATTTAGTCATCACGTAGAAATGGTCCGTATCTCGAACCAATCATGTGTTTGTTATCATCATTTGTCTTTCTTAATTTCTATCTTATTTTGTGGTTTGTTCCAGACATTTGTGTGGTTTTCAGCTCTACACGGTATAAGAATTGTTAGCCAGTTGAGTTTTAAAGCGGAACACCTGTTCAACTGAGCCCCTGAAACCCTTTCTTCACCTGAACCTGTGGAAATTAAACCCGTTTTCAGCTGCACATCGGAGCAACAAGTCAAGTTGCTTTACTAAGATCTAAAGGGAAAATTTTAGAATTGGCAATCTAAACCTTTGTTGTAATTGTTAGAAACCTCCTATAGGTTACGTGAACTACTGTTTTGGCAGAGAAGCTACAACAGAACCTTGAGGAGACTCAATAAAATGTTTCCCTGAACTTTAACGTATAAACAATAACACATCCCAGTAACATCAGCAGAAGAAAAAACATGGTAGGATCAACACACACACAGTTATAGGACATGACAGTTACTATCTGAAGGGGAAAGCTTCATCTAGACACTGGGTCAAGTTTCCAAAAAATACATATTCTTAGCATCTTATCGTCCTCCACGTCTTTGCCCATAATTCCTTGTCTTTGAGACGGAGCTTGACTTTATTATCAATAGCGAAGTTCACACACCTGGCGGTAGTGCAAACGTGAGGAACAATTTTCTGATTCAAAGAGAAGAATTTGGTGATCATTGATGTCATTCATGGACTGGTATACACCCACCACAAGTATGCAGTGCCTAGATACACTGATCCTCCGATAGCTGGTGTAGGCCATTCACAAAATATCTACCATCATAAACCACACACTCCTACATCTAAGATACAGAGTATACGTCCCACCACTTTTTCATGTGTACAGTCCTCGAAATGTTTTTTTACTGTTAAATCTATTTTATGTAGGGGGTACATTTTATGGATGACACCGGTGGCACAGTGGATAACTCCCTGTTTTATAGATCTCCGCAGATCAGAACCCTGCGGCAGAGATAATTTGGGGAAAAAAGAGAAATTATAATAAATATATTTCTTTCACATGTCACTCTGAAAGCTCCTCTAGAAAATGGGCAAGCAGCTTCAAATTCAATTTGGAACTCTCCTTTGATGGAGATACAACACAGGTTGCTGGGACTCTCCACCTTAATGGTAATGTCTTTGCAGGCTTCCACAGTGCTACGATGACAGTTGTGTTAATACTGATACTTGTTAAACTTCTTTAAACAAATTAAATACTAATTGTCCCAATAAATTTCCAATTCTTTTCTACCAAACTATGAAAAGAAATCACCAAAAAACAAATCCGAAAAATAAGAATCTGTTTTCGGTAACCTAAGTATCCTGTTGTCATAGTAATGATTTAATTGGCAAACAAATTGGATTCCATACCCCAAAAAAACTTGTATGACAGAAACATGCATTTCATAGTTAGGTAGACTTTATGTAGATTATTTGCTAATGAATAAGAGGCCCTGCCTATACAGCTAGCCATTCTATGTACGCCAAGAAGGAGGTGAAATATGCAGTCTCCAGTTGATGGGGGCAGACAGACTTTAAGCCAATATTCTACGGCTTTGTGTAATTACCATAAAAAAGTAGAAACTGTCAACAAAAAACCAATGCAAGAAATTCCAAGCTCATCATAAAAACTTTTTAAAACTTTTTCCTGTGCATTATGCATAAGAGTTAATTAATGGTGCAAAAAGATCACAATTAAGAATCGGCGTAGGTTTTCTCTCTGTTTACGTTAGAAACTTGTCTGTCGCTGACTTCAGATTGGCACTGATGTATAATGCTTAAGGGAAAGGGTACCAATACACGAGTGATAATCATGCAAAAAAAGAGAGTTCCACTACAGCATTGTTTGTACCGACTTGGAGTATTCTTTCCCTCCTATAACGAATTAGCAACAGTTACTTCCCTTGACTAAGTGTTTTTCGGACTAAGAGTTACTTCCATTGTCATGTTGTTTATCTCTCATTTTGATGCTATGCATCTATAATTCCTGGATTACAACATTTGTAAAGAGACGGACTGGCAGTTGTGACTTCTGTACTGTGCAAATACTCAAATTTTCAAACAACTAAAACTCTTCAAAATAGTGACATGTGCAATGGCAACAGTATATTTTAACCTGCGAGTATATTTTTACCTAAATACAATTAAAAATAGAAAGTTTCAAAACTGAAAATTACACATTGGATGGTTGTGAAACAGAATAAGAGAACATTTTTGTATTTGAAGCATCGATATATCACTTGTTATCTTGGCTAGGTTTACACAGCGTATGGCACTGTTCTGACCACCAACTAGGAACAAATGCATTGACCTTATAAAAATGCAACCACTTTGATAAGACTGCATTTATCATCTATCAAATTATCACATGTTCCGTTTGTAATCAAAAGAAATATGCCAACGTGTGTGTACTTTACGGGGAGTGTGCCATCGGAATAAAGCAAAAGGTTTGTAGTTCAACTCCGTCACCTTGAAAAGCTAACAATAATCACAATATTGGCAACCGTATCCGGAAACTGTGTTCCAGGGGCGAGTAATCCTCTGTAGGTTCGGGTTTGGCCATGAACCATTTTATTAGGTAAAACACTTGGGGTTATCACTAAGCCCTTAGTCTTAAATAGTCCACAATCTGAGGTCACCTTCAGTAAGTCTCCTCTCAAAGCATAATGGAATTTATAAGATACCACTGGAGTATGTAGCATCCGTTGAACTTTTAGAGTGCTATAAACAGTCTGTACTGTCCTGGAATTTTGCTTAAAAGTTTTCCTTTTCAGATTTTTACTTTAAATTCTTATTATTTTTGTATAACTACAACAAATCGAGGAAGGGTTGACTGTGGTCTACCATCCCATATATTTTGTAAGCTGCTAGTTACAGCACACAATATACCATGTATACCTTTGAAGATCCGTAACACGATCTCGAGCTGATGAAATGTTAATGGGTTGGACAAGCATTGAAATGACTTGAACTTTGACCCCTTGACATGACCTCGATTTTGGGTAAAATCCTGAAAGTGTTCTGCACACAACTCACCATATCATCTTTCATAATACCTTGATGTTATGGTCAAGACAATATTTTAAATTATTAAATTTATGTCATCTTGCCATGACCTTCACCTTTAGGGTTAGAACCTTGGACCATTATGCGACTTGCTGTCTCATAATGGTAAGAATATATTCTATACTAAACTTTAAAATGTAATCTTGAAACAATCAGAAGTTATCTTTAAGACAGATATTTCATATATGACCTTTGACCCCAAATTTTGATATTTGACCCCAGCTATGACCTTGACCTTTTGAGCGAGTACTTGATAGTGTAACTTGACCTGTTGTATATTTATGACTTACTCAACCATAAAATTTCATCACAAAACCTTGCAGCCATCAGAAGCATGATGGGCAAAATAACATGTTAAGTATACATGGACAAGCTGACTAACAAATTCATTGAACGCTAATTATGCTGTCCACCCTTTTATCAAAGTGGGTGGGACTATAGCTACGAAGGTAAATCTGTTAAAATTATATATAAAACCTGACATAGACCAATATATATGGTAGAAGTCAAAATATTTTTAGAACTTTTTTGGTGAAACTTGAGATATCAGTTGTGAGGTTTGGTGAACTTCCTTTGAGTGCAGCACTTGAAGACTCCGGTTTTATTACGTATGAGGTAATTTTATTGTTTAAACCAGTAACACACTGGTCACAATTTGTATACATTTTCCATGGAATATGAACTCTGACTTAAGTATACAGTTGTGAACATTATTGGTACACTATAGGTCCTTACGATGAGGTGTGTCCCAGTTAAGAATACTTGTCCCACATTTTTTGTACATTCCGTAATCTCTCCTTAACTTATTCACCCCTACGATACATATTTAAAATGGACATGTCCGTTCTTTGATTTGGTAAGGTTCAAATGTGACTTTACAGGGGTCAATAAGTTAAATCATTGTTAGAGAATGATCTCATCATTGTACTCTTCTGAAACATTGCAGTGATTTTCCAGGGTACTTCAGATTTGTTTTCGATTGGGGGGGGGGGGGGGGCCTTGTGGGAACATTTAAATATTTGATGTTTTGCCATATTAAAATAGATTTTATATTATGAGTGAAGTTATAACAAGGATTTATTTTTCACCAGGTATTTTTTTTTTATGCTCAATAAGTCTCCTTTTTCATAGACTAAGAATTTGAAAATCCAATTTGGGTAGAAAAATGCCCAAATTGTTACAGGAATGGGATCAGTTATGGACAGGAAACGACACTGTTTCATTAAATTGTAACTGTCTGTTCATTCATGGTAAATGTTCCTACACTGTTGGTTTCCTCTGATCGGTTCTCTGTAGATTTTAATCTCATAACAGATACCACAATGACTTAATGACCGAGCCTTTCAATTTGTCTAACTGTACGAAATGTCCTCTAAAACACCACGGATGTGTGTGTACGGAGTGCAGAAGACAGAATATAATATGCAACGTCTTTAATCAGACATGATGTTGTATACAAAACCAGCGTAACAATTTTACATCTCAGCCTGAATGTTAACTGATTTCTTAATCAGGAATATAATTACTGTTCTCTGTCGGGGAAACGGCCATGTAGAAGCACCTAATCTCTACCACATGAAACATTTATTAAGAATTCTTAAAAGATTTTCTAAAGTTTATTTTTATCAACAACATAATTTTTCACTTAAAGTTCAAGAGTTACCGAGTTAATGTGTGTTTTTGGTGGTTATTGCCCCTTTTGGGGAGTTAAATGGCTCCTTGTTCATTTGTTGAATTTAATTTTATAGGAAAGTCACATGATAATATCTGTGAAGTTGATAAAAGTTTTTATACTTACAGGTTTTTGAGAACCATTGATCCAGTGAGGGTGTCCTTGCCGATGAATCTTAATCTGTTGTAACTCAGGTCTCTGAAATGACACAACAAGGGGAGATAATCAGTATACAGGGGAGACAACAAGGAGAGATAATCAATATACAGGGGAGACAACAAGGGGAGATAATCAGTATATAGGGGAGACAACAAGGGGAGATAATCAGTATACAGGGGATACAACAAATGGAGATAATCAGTATACAAGGGAGACAACAAGGGGAGTTAATCAGTATACAGGGGAGACAACAAGGGGAGATAGTCAGTATACAGGGGAGACAACAAGGGGAGAAAATCAGTATACAGGGGAGACAACAAGGGGAGATAATCAGTATACAGGGGAGACAACAAGGGGAGATAATGAGCATACAGGTTAGACACCAAGGGGAGATAATCAGTATACAGAGGAGACAACAAGGGGAGATAATCAGTATACAGGGGAGACAATCACCATAAATAGACCTACCAAAGAAGTATTGATGATATTATTCAGTATTTTATTTGAGTAATAAAGAAAAGAATCATATTTTGAAATTAAAATTAGCTTCATTTTGATTGGTAATAGGTGACAGTATCACTTTTTTAAAAAATCATTAACAGTGCTTATTAATAGCAGATTACTTTGGTTCCACTGTATGAGTATAATTTTAGCATAACACAGCCAAATGCATGTCAATCTATACAAATTAGAGATAAGCCCCCCCCCCCCCCCCCCCCCCTATAAAGAGTTAATTTAATGTTACTTAAGTAGAAATGGTCTGTCATGTTAAATTTCATCATTTCTGTGACCTGCAAAAGGCAGTTGAAAAATAAGAAAAATTAGCAGACGTCCCTATTAAACACTCCAGTGGACATTGAACAGGCGGCTCTATCAGACAGCTAGGACAAGTTATGACACTGGGTTGTGTTATAGATTGGTATACTGTCCAGCATGTAATGTGTCAACCTCACTAGATTACTACAGATATATATTAAATTGATGGCTAAGCGGTATATTTACTGAACTAGCAGAGTCGACCATCACCAGCTACAAGTTCTAACTGTCACGACCAAAATGACTTATGACAGTTCGTTAATTACTAGACCTGATTTGATTAACTGATTAGTTATTATCAAAGACATATTTTCACATTTTTTATAGCCTTTACCACTGAGGATGGCAGATGATCAAATGGAACATTTGTTCTTTTTTTTTTATTGAACAACTTGATAGACTACACGATTTAACACACAGACGTGTTACAGTCAGTTATGAAGTATTGCCGAACAATGGTAGTATGTCTGCGATATCAACCGATTCAACATGCCTTAATCACGGTGAACGAGTACTTGGACAAGCGTAAACTTTATATCTGTATGGGTCCTGACCTACAGCCAAGCCTCAGTATATATAACTTCAACAATTTGTAAACAACAACAAATTAACAAAATCTCTGCATATTTTCATAACACAACACTATCACATGCTCTTAACCCTTTCACCCCTATGTAACTTTAGTAGACTCTACCATGCATTGATATGGATGAGTTCATTATGGTCTACAGAGGTGAAAGGGTTAGGGTAAACACATTACATACAATGTAATCTGTAGCCTCTGATATTGTGATGATTCAGAAGCGCATCATAAAAAATTGTTCATACGATCAAGTTCTGGATATTTATACCCTTGTAATTTAACCGAGAAGCTTCTGGCATGACAGAAAATTAATAAATAAACATATTTCTTAAATGACTGCAAGCAGTTCACATAATGATCCCTTGGCATCTAACAATTGTTTAATGCTATATAAAGGGTGCATTCATATTAACAGATTTTTGTCAATTTAAAACTATCAATTTGACTCCCTTTAACTGTTATAATACATTTGAAACAGACAGACCACAACACGAATTCTATTGTTTTAGGGGCTGACTGACGTGTGCGAACGTCTGATCCGGAGGTTCAAATATATCAATATCAATACATAAACAATAAGCAGAGGAAATTAAATACGGAAGAAAAAATTGTAAAACATATTGATTTTCTTTTATCAGGAATGATTCGACAGATTTCTTATCAAAAGAATCCATGATATGATATTGCTTACCAGCAAACTCAAGATTTGTGCAATGGGGAAGCAAGAATAACCTAAGATACTAGTTCAACTTCTGAATTATCAGCTAGCTAATAACACTATTTTATTAGACTTGGTGGTCAACAGAAACTAACATGGTAGTAAATTAGTGTTTGTTATGAAAGATCATCAGACGGAGAAAGGATCATGGGGAAAAAGAGTCAAGAGACCAGAAATGACATCAGCATCAGTTTTTGGACATGTACGTGATCACTGTACGATCTGACTGTCAGAAAATGTTTCTAAATTTCAAAGTTAGAAAATATTTTTCAATTTGAATGTCAATTTCATTCAGTTAGACTAACAAAGATATCTCTATTTGACTGTCAGAAAATCTCAGTCTGGTGGAATTTGGTACCTGATTCAACAACCCAATGTGGGCTCTAAATGAACCACAGACGGGGTCATTTTAGGGACATATCATAAAACTAGTCTACAAAATGTGGAACAAATGATACAATTGTTTATTGCTCCTGGTCTTATGACATAAGAAAGGTCAGTATGTATATTTAAGGTCTGTCTGCCAAGAAACTCCAGTCTGGATCCAAATTACCTCATCTGGACACTGTCCAGGAGTCAAAATTCCATCCAAAATAGATTTTTTTGTTTTGTATATATTTCCCTTAACAAATAACATTGCATGAAAAGCCTTTAACATATAATAATGATAAGCATTTCAAATAAGATAACGCTCCAGACCAGGCCTCCCACGTATACTTCTCACAATATTTTTAGAAACCCCCCTTTATTAAGGGTGTATGTGTTGTATGAATTATCTCCCTTGATGGTTCAAATTTCACCTTTTCCTATAGCCTATCCTGCACCCTACGAGATTATCTTTTGTTTAGTACAAACAAGAATGTATCTCCCAGGACGAGATTACCTCCTATTTGTTATGTAGGAAGTAGATGAAGCATAGCTACCCATTGTTTTATGATATCTAGTACAGGTTCTGTTACAAACGGACCCAGACACCTTGCTTTTTACAGACTCAAACTACAGTAGCTGTCTCGATCTCAAGTTACAGCACTCCCACCAAGTCTGGTCACTACAGCGCATTCCATTTTAACTCATCAATATTAACTCATCAATATTAACTCATCATCTGGGTTTTTAACCCTTCACCCCCCAGTAACTTTAGTAAAGTATTTAAAAAAAAACGTTTTTCCAATTCCAATGAATTTTTCTCGAATACCTAGATTGTTTAGAAAATTTCTGTTCTTCTTAATTATTACATCATGTACCTGTGTGTTTTTAGTGTTTTTTTATGAAACACACGGTTTATTTTTATTTATACAGCTCGTTACACCTGTGTCTTAATTTTTGTCTAATTACCCGTAATTCATTTTAAAATTTGGAATTTCTCCACGCGTTGTCTACCCCCTTGAAGTTGACTGCGTTAAAAACGGTCCAGTATCAACTTTTCAACTAATTACAACACGACCCTGTTATTGAAGATTTTTTGGAATCTGACACAGGTCAAGCAGAAAACACTACGACATTAGATGGAATTTAATGATAGTGTCTCCCCCAGAACAGATCTAACACTCCCTCTATGGTAACGTAGTGACCCCTGGTGTTTCGGCATTGAAACGTGTTGTACATTCCCGACACTATTCAGTGTAGGGTTTGTTTAGTCATTCATCGATCCATGCTATCTTGTATATTTTCTACTCCCCACATGCTCACCACACAATGTAAGGAACATCGGATACTTCCCGGGTTGTCGTATGGAGACCTGATACCAGTACTGAGCATTGTCAACTCCAAATATCTCAAACGACACAGTCGACGACTGATCAAACTGATCAAAACAGTTTATAATTTTACTAAATATTATTACCCCCAAACTTTGAATTTCAGTAAAAATCATAAAATCTACACTTTCTCAATTGATTTAGTGTTATAACACTAAAGAATTACACGATTCTATTATTGTGATATATGACCTAGACTTAAGTACCTGTATGACCTTGACAGAAAAGGTTGAGTTGCCACCTCACCTGAGACAGGTATGTAATACAATATCACACCTGGCAGAAAAGCTACGTAAACGGACATTAGTTTGAATAGAACATGACGAAATGCTAATAATCTGGAGGATTTATAAAACTATGGTATGCATAACTATCAATTAGCGTTACAAATTTAGGCCAATGTTTATTAATGAGGAGGAGTAATGACTTAAACAAGATTAGATTATACATGGAAAACAATGCTATTTAAATCACAGTTCACTGTAAAACCGTACCTTAACATTACTAACAGAACACACATTATCATAATATTTATTGCAAAATAAAAATTGGAAAACAAGTATATATTGTCATCCATCGTGTTAAATATAAAATATGAATAATTAATCAAATATTCATGGAGCAATATATACATATTTATGGAGTTCTGTTTTGCATAAACTTGACTTAAACATCATTTATCTAGTTTAAAGCTAATTGTATTTCTGGTTTTGCTCACAATTAAAAAAAATATATATCTACATTAAGAGTAAATACTAATTTTAATATGATTTTTTTTAATGAAATTATTAACCTTTTATATACATGTATCTTGAATGTCTGCTGACATGTAAAAACAATTAAAATGTTATTTTAACGAAAAACAATTAACCTTCAAAGTTTGCCATTGAAAAGCTGCATTTAACTCATCCACCCCTGAAGACACATTTGAACTCTTCCAATTCAAAAGATGGAATAGTTCATTATGAAACTTCAGGGGTGAATGGGTTAATATTACCTTTGATTCAGTACATCAAAAGATCAACAAACACATTAATTAAAAATTATAAAACAATTTCTAATTTCTCACTTTGTTGTGCAAAACAAAGAATATTTAGCTTTTTCTAGATAGCATGAAATATACCGAAGTCTTTGTTGTCATTCACAGACTATCCCTAAGACATGCTTGACAGGTCAACCCCAACACCTCTGCAACCAATACCTGTCCCTTAATAGATTAATATGCCTGGTAAAAATATTTTCCTGTCTGGTGATAGCTTTGATAGTTATAGGGCCCTCACACTAACGCTAGCACACTTTCATTGGCCATTAGTCGAGACATTCTATAGCTTTTTTCATCAGTATGAAAGATATTGTGTGTTTTTTTTCATCAGTTTAAAAGCGTGCAACATATAGTTAGATCTAATGACACACAGCGACAGGCTTCTTGTTTGTCACTCCGAGGAATGTAAAACCTAGCGATACCAGTCGTCGTGACTGACATAACACATTTCTAGATTCTAGACGAATCTCTCTAAGTTTGTTTTCAACATAAAGGGACTCATGTTGCATCAAGCTATTAGAAGTAGAAAATTTGTAGATGTTTTTTATATAACTATTCTCTTCCTGAAGTTAAAATTTTCTGTTCTGGTTTATTTCTAAAACAGCAATATTTCATGACGTTTTGTAAAAATAAAATCAGATGTTACTTCATTTCCAGTGCAATATTTATTGGGTAATAAACACATGTCCACTAATAAGCCCCCCCCCCATATATATATATAAAACAGTTTAGTAAAGATGCCAATACAGATTACTGTCTGTTAACTCATTCACCCTTAAAGTCACATTTGAATTAACTCTTCCGATTCAAAGGTTGGAATAGTTCATTAAGAAATGTCAGGGGTGAATGAGTTAATAAGTCCATCCCCTACTTTGTGTCAGAGATTATGAGTTACTTCCCTTAGGGCTTATTGCAGGATAAATACGGTAATAAACAAATGAGATGGGATTAATTTTAAACAATGCCATAAAAAATAAGATAACTAAATGGGGCCATAAAAACAACTTTAAAGTTTGATTGGTAGAAGAGAATCACGTCAATCAGCAGCATCATTAAAACGTTCGATACATATCGGGTAATATACAGCACTTATCCGATACCTGAAGGTTTGTATCACACAAAACATTACCCCTATCTCCCACACGACCAGCTGTCGCGTACCTCCGAACACATGCATCAAAGACACAGGATACGACTTATGTGTCGACTTCAGTGACGTTATGGACTCAATAAAATTTGTCAACTCACAATGACATATATCACGGTGTTACTGCTGAATGGATTAAAAAACCCTCGCAGGATTTATTGACAGTGGCCGGGATTAGATTAACGTCCCCGATACTGTCAGTCTGCGGAGTTTATGCCTTTTTTGGCCCGTATATCTAGACCTCTTAAAGAAAATTCAGTCATTCATCGTAATATATAGTACCGTAGGTTACAGGTGTAGGTTATATTCTTGTACAGGTAAATAAAATATGGGAATCATTAAAACAAAGCAGAATTATCTCTACCTCTTTGTATTGGCATTCAATTTCATTGATTTAGGGCATTAGACATCAATGTGGCTTAATAATGTCAAAATAATCAAAGGAACTGGTTGACCTATGACCTTTAGGGTCTGTTTGGAACTCGTAGGGTGAATCCCCCTCTAAAGAACTCCATTTGACCAAAAGTAATTGATCTGTTAAAAACATTAAACAGAGGCTTTGTTGATAAGCATCGGTACTGAGAGGTTCACGGGAACAAAACTGACACGGACTGATCAATCCGACAACAACATTTGACCAATGAAAGATTATCCTACCTCAGTTTAAATTCATGAAACAAGTGCTGTTAAATGCTGATTAGGAGATTTTGTTGAAACAAAACAGCCACTATGGCTTGACTTCTGCAAGGGTTGACAGGAAGAATAAACTGTCAAAAAGATCCCTCAACCAGGAAATAACAAACAAAAGATCAAGTCTCCCACTGGCCGAGGTAACCATGCAGGTTTACAGTCACTGGCCGAGGTAACCATGCAGGTTTACAGTCAAAGTCTAAATACGTAAATCCTCTTTTTAACAGTTACAATTTCATTCCCTACAAATTAACCTTCAAAATATGGTTTGAAATAAATGACATGTGGAAAAACTTCCAAACGAACTCAGTTAATCGTAGACAGACAAATGACTGATTGACTTAATTAGATGAATTTCAACCTTACTTGAAATACACTGCATAAAATTCATCACAAAAGAATTTTCAATAACAAATAAAAAAAAAATGGAGAAAAACAACAACATGGAGTGCATTGCAGTGGTAAGTAAATATGACAGTACAGATCTCACTAAGTCAAGTTTAGTTCTCCCCACGGTAAACTGGCTGACATCTAACACCTCCTTTGTTAGACATTTTATCTTCCATAAGAATAATGACTTGAATAATTTCTTTGATCTCTGATTTCATTACTGTCAATCACGATCGGGCAGAAGCTTGGTTGTGGTGGAAGGGTGTGGGGATCATAGAAGCGTTTCGGGAATTAACGTCATCACACTGCCGAAGCAAAAACACAGATCTGACGTTTAATGTTAGATTCATTATTTAGGCGTGTTTGTGGTCGAATGCGTCTGTTTTTTTCTGTTTTGATGTGTTTCCATTGAATATCTAATTCTGAAATCAAAAGCTATTACTCTTATATATACCCTATCTGGTTTCATTCCTTGTAATTCTCTTTTGAAAAAGTAGAATAAAGGTTCAAAATAATTTGTTTCTTACGTCTTTGATCTTGGTGTAATTCTGAATTTATTGATCATTTTCTAGCAGATCAAACCTTAATACTCTCATACATGTACAGCAGTTACCTACTTTCTCATTACTACATTCTAATATAATTTACTTAATTTGTAATAAATACTGCCTACTTTCTAATGTAACTTTAGCTTAATGACCTTTTTTCTGTCATGAATGGTCCATCTTCTTAAATATGACCTACTTCTAATAAAAAGGTCTATTTAATAATTAATAGATCTAATAATCTAATCTACTTTCCAATGTAAGTGGCCTAATTTCTAACTTGAGTGACCTAGTTTATAATATGGAGGACCTATTTCATCACTTTATCACGAGACCTCATTCTCCAGTGGGAACATTATCTTGAGTGTAACCACTCTTTCATTCACTCTGATAAACCTAATACAAGGTGCATACTGAACAAATTTCTTACAATATTGGCAGAATTTAGGTCATAAACAGTTTGATGGAGAACAATTTTCCTATTTCTACAGAAATTCTTTCCTTGTCACTTTCTAACATCTCTCTATCCTCCAATGAGGGATACCAGTGCAAAGCACTTATACTGTTTCTATCCTCTGCTTTAGTGAGGGTTAGGGGGAACGGGAGAATATACTTGGAATGATTTCCACTTGAACTGTGAGTTTGGTTAAATCGGGGAGGAGGGGGAGGGGAATTGTTTATAGATAGGTATTCAAGTAGAGTTCAGGACGGTTAAATTAATGGAGGGCATATCATATATATAGTAACTAAAATTTGCAGGTGTAAAGTACATTTTCGAATTACTTCCTTCGGCAAACTTTAACTTTGAAGATGAAAGCCTCAACAACTGATACACATCGTCAATGGAGGAATCACAGTTATGTCAAATATTGAGTAACAACCATTTACATGTATGGCAGTAGCGGATCCAGAGGGGTTTTTGGGGCTTAAGGAAACCCCCCAGCCTGAGAATTTTCTATAAAAATCATGTATTTTCACCATTTTCCTCAATTTTCCCCCACATGGAACACCCCCCACCCCAGATAGGTCTCTGGATCTGCCACTGTATGGTGATATTGTAGTTATATGTTATAATGGCTTGAGAAACTTCGACTTTTGGAATTCTAACATATACTCAATATGAGTTGAAATATTAAGCTCAATTTTAACCAGAACTAACATTATTTAATATCCCAATAACATTTGTATCCCCTTGTTTGATCAAGAAATTTCATACCGAAGTATGGCCTTTTCAGAAAATCTCAAACATATAGAGTACATCTCTACAAATATTTGAAATACAATCGATTCAGTTATAACACTTGAGTATTTCACCTTCGTAAAAACGGCATGAATGTATCCCTTTTGAAGAAGAAAACGATTTTGCAAACTGAAGATTTTAACTTACACAATAAAATGTCTTTATTTATTCACTGCGGAACAGATAGAATTCACGACAGAGCCGGATCTTCCCTTCCTCTCGTATCGTTCCCTCCTATGATATTAATATTTGTCAAAGAAAGTTATGAATATTTACACACGTTCTAAATTATAGTGCGAGGAGGAATAAATAATGGCTTCTGAAATTACTTTCAACCTGTCAACAGCGCTATCTAAACACATCTTTCCTTTCAAAAAGAAAACAACTTTAAACCCATCTGTCTGTTGTAAAAACATAATGATTCACCTTTCATGTGGTAAAAAGTTACCGAAATAAAAAAGAAGAATGCAACAGCTTTTTGTTGAGTGTTACATTATCTAGACAGCAGTTCAATCAGAATGATTTTATATTTTGACAAGAGAGTTTTAGAAAGTAAATATACTAAAGTATTCTCATATTGTAACAAAAAGATATCACATTTTAAAGAAAATTATTGATGTAATCTTTGTAAAAAGTGCTTCTGGTTTTTTCATTCAACTATTTTTCCATTTCTTTCTCAAAAACTACAGCATATATATAGAATAACTTTTGAATTGGGAATTTCTTATTTCTATTTCATCATTGCTACTCTTCTTTTAAATAAATTCCTCCTTAAAATTTTCTTTACAAAACCGAACATTTCACAGTGATTACTTTACACTCTGAAGCTCCGCAACACCAGATGTGTTTTCTCTTGTTAAAAATACAGCCACATTTTTCATCATGACAAATTTGACGAGAAAGCTGTAACTTTGTGGACCATGAGCCGTGTAATTTACCTTTCTTCCTCCCTATACTAGTCTACATTGATATACGAGCCAGGATTCAAATCAGCATTTCAATACGGATCGAGGGACATAACGGATACATGGTGCAGAACTTAGGGTTATTATAACTTATTAACCCCTGAAATTTCATAATGAACTATTCCAACGTTTAAATTGGAAGAGTTTAAATATGTCTGCAGGGGTGAATTAGTTGAATACAGTAGGCAAATAAAATGGGATGTTTGACCCCACCCCTTACAACACATTATGGACATAATGTACCACTTATTAAACTCTTTACATTTCATGAACAAAAAGAAACAGACTCATAAAAACCTTAAATATTTTTTTGACATTTCAAATATTTATACATTTTTCAACACCCCCATCTCACTCCATTCCGTCCTTCTTGGGCTGAACACAGTCTCCATGGTAACAAATGCGAACATCACAGGTTAGTTATAATAACAGTCCTGTTAAATCTCTTGGCATCCCTCATAAATAAATCAGCTAAAACAATGTTCTTCAAAAGGAGACGGAGAAATATTTTAATTAGTATGATATTTAGAAATAACCCCAGTGTCAACAGTGAAACATGTATTTGTTCCTTAACTAGAGGGAATCGTCACTGATGCACTGGACTGAGGTGGACAAATAGTCCTGAATTCACCCCGGGAGAAGCTTCTTGCATGACTTTACTGCTTAAAGCTTCTCCAATGATTTTAACACTATATATGGGATAATTTTTTCTACATTTTTTGCCTCCATATATGGTGCTCTTTCCTTCTGAAGTGATCTTTTCCAATGATTTTACCAGTATTAATGGTCCTTTATAATCCCTGAATTAAAGATTCTGCAATGATTTTTACCACTATATATATATGGTGGTCTTTTCCAATTAAGCTTCTCCAATAACTTTACCACAGTAATGGTAGACCTTACTCCCCAAGTAATCTTATCCGATGATTTTACCACTATAAATGACCGTCCCAATCCCTAGGTTAAAGGTTCTCCTATGATTTTAACACTATCTACATTGTATAGTGGTCCTTTAATACTCCCTTAGTAATCTTATTCATGATTTTACCACTATATATGATGGTCCTTACTGCCAGATTAATCAGGGGTGGGGATATTTACCCCATACCCAACTGTTACATTATAGGACTTCCTGGGGTGGGCTTATTGTACGTCCTACCCAACCATACCCAACAAGTGTCACTGTGACAATTGACCCCCCAACACTTAGCAGGCTTGCTACATTTCTAACACACTCATCTGCTGTCGACGCATTGAAAACATCCCCAGGTGGTCTTTAGAAATTGTGACTGACAAATATTTATACAGCCTATCCTTATACATTAGTGAATACATGCACATCAACCAATTTTTAGCTGCGGTAATTTGAATGCAGCATCAGCTTACCAGCCAATCATAATTTGAAAGTAACAAAAAAAATTCTGAAAAAATAAAGCTTTCTTTGGTGGAGACTGGGTCAGCGTTATTTTCATTCAGAAAGAATCCAATGATTTTCCACAAATCCGATTACAGACAAAGCGAGGACTATCGATGCACACCTGGGTCCTCCAGGAGTGTACCATACACATGTCATATTAACTCATTCACTCCTGAAGACACATTTGAACTCTTCTAATTCAGAAGTTAGAATAGTTCATTATGAAATTTCAGGGGTGAATGAGTTAAGCACACACACACATGTCCTGTGTTTGTATAGCTGCTCCCATTATCAGATGTGGATACCTGTGAAGCTATCAAAATGTACGGCAGATAAATATTGGCTTAAGATATATATTCTAAAGTAAAAGGCAGGCATCACCCTATAAACCACCCACCTACCTTCCTCCCCCTTTTACCCTAACGTCTGCCCCGAGTACAACCATGCATATATTTTCCCAAAAATAACACATGCTCATGAAACATCATTTCTGGAAAATAAAAAGCCTGGTAGAGGTACTAAATTGAGTTAATTTTCATTCAAAACTTAAGATACAAGGAGCTAAATTTAACTCAAACATTTCAAGAACAATTACCTGCCTGGTAAGCAGCCCACCCATAGCTATTGCAGTTCAGAAAAAATGCCAGCAAATGTTATTTTTATTGTCCTGTAATAAGCCCACGCCCTGATTTGTGTTGGTCCCTGGGCTCCCCCCTTCCCAGTTTGTGTTGGTCCCTGGGCTCCCCCCTTCCCAGTTTATGTTGGTCCCTTGGCTTAACGTTATATATCGAAAATGATGTTAAAAGTGCAAAGGACTTGTTTGGTATCACTAGAAAGGTCAGTATTGATAACAGATCCCTTAATAAGGGGCTGTGTGTTGATACAGACAGCCCCTGTAATCCCTCTATAGACCCCTGTGTGTGTGACTTAGACAGGTATGGGAGGGGCAGACAACCCATCAACACATGATAACCCCACTTAATTGATATCTTCTGTTTGGCCACAGTCAGTTTAGGACCGTCACTGAAATGATACACTGCTAATCGCTTGACCATTTACCTGTTGTCCAGTCGACCGACAGGTGTAGTACAGCCCTGGGCTGGACCGGTCAGTCGGTGGTGATGTGAACAATGGTTTGTAAGAAAGTCTTTAATGTCGACCAGGAATGAGTGTGAGGTGCTGATCTATCATCATATTTGTCTGCGAAAACACGTTTACCTGCCGTTACCTACACACACCTGTAATTTTCGTTGACTTGCTACCTATAATTTTTGCAGGTAAACAGGTATCTGTTGACGTTTACCAGTCAATTTGAAGGTAAACAGGTATATGAGTCGACTTACATACCTGTGTTTTCTGTTCTTAAGCCGGTTTAATGTCCTGGGGAGTATGCTATTTTTTTCCGCAAAAGAACATTGTATTCTACTTGGTCATATCATTGTAATGACTACACACTTTGTAACCCGCTATCTACATGTTTCCATCTTCATCACAATTCTGTTTCAATAACTAAACTGTTATGAATGTCTAAATCAGACTTTCCAACCAAAAGGTTTTTGTAATTTTCACCAATCTGCGTCCATCCTTGATCAGCAACACTTACATCCAAGTTCTGAACTAATTAATATTATTATTTTCTCAATTTTAACTCAAAACAGATTTATTTATTTTTTAAAGTAGCGGAACTGGACTGGGTTGATCGCCGGCGACCTGAGGTAGCTTACACAAATGGTTAGAGTGGACCGGTCTAAAGTTTGGAGGGTCCCAGCTTTGGAACCCCGTCTCAGGCCATGCATTATTCCTTTCCCGTTACATAAATATTGAAGTCCATAAGCTGTATTTAATCTCCTATTTCAATGTTTGAAATTATTTTCATGATCTTAAACTTAATCAGATTAATTTGAAATAGAATTATGTGTCACATATATCATATTAATACCATGATTTTTCAAAATATTTGAGAAAGCTTTTCAACAGAATAATTAAATCCATGTATCAAAACAAGAACATCTACTAATTGAAGAAATGAACCTGTTTCGCTGCAGTGTTTTATCTGAACAAAATGATCTCTGAACTCGTTTACCCCTGAAATTTCTTAATGAACTATTCCAACCTTTGCATTGGAAGGGTTCAAATGTGTCTTCAGGGGTGAATGAGTCAAACAAGATGGAAAAGCAATAGAGGAAACTGTGAGGTACAAAGCTAGGTGTGCTGAGTACGAATCCCACTAGAGACTTCATCTCTGTTTTCCCCATCAACAAGAATTGTAGAAGATTTCAATAATAATGTGATCCTGACCTGCTTTTCTGTGTCTTAATACTGGGATCCCTTACACAAACTGGCCCCTAGGGAGTACCAGTGTACTTTTAATAAGAAAAATTCAGTGAATCTCTACACAAACTGGCCCCTAGGGTGCTTTCCTGATATACTCCTGAACTAATTTTCTGTGTCTTTTACTAGGGATCTACAAAACAAGCTGGCCCCTTGGGACTTTTTCAGTGGTTGTTTCATAGAAACAGCAGTTGAAATGAACCCCTACGCAATCTTATCACACCCCAAGGGAGCTTTCCAGTGTACTTTTATAGAAACAGAAAATTTTGTATTTTAGACCTAATTTTGAAACTACCGTACTGCGTTGCTTAAAATATCATCCTGTGGTATCTGACCTAAATAAATTACCTTCAATAACGGTCAACTATATTTTATAAGTTAACTGACCAGGCTGATAGAAATGATCACCTATAATGAGGAACTGACCAATGGATATCTGACCAGTTATTTTATGACGAAAATTAGTTATTACCTGTATAAACAGTTTTTTGTAAGACCCACAATAGCTTCATTCATCCAATATAGATGGTCGTCTTGACGTCATATATTGACGAAATATCATTCAATTAAATACAGTCGTAGATGTTTTATTCCGATTCGTCTTATGACAGCAAGACTCTTTGTTCTGCGAGATAAACAAATTCTCCGATGTCGTCTGGGAAAATAGACACCAGAGACAGTTTTAATGATAAACACTCCGTTTACTTGTCATTGATCAAGACTCACTTTGAAATTAAAAACGGGATCTGTACTTTTCATTTCATGATATTTAGAAACGACGACAATTAATAAACATCACAAATTAATTAACTTTATGTACTTTTGATTCTTAATCAGACATTCGTGTGTGTAAAAACAACTGTTTGTTTTCTTTGAGTTAAACGTCCTTGCCATATAGCCAAGGTCATACGTATACATGTGTAGCGGAACTCACTGGACTGGTTGATCGATCGCTGGTGACCGCGTACCTCAATCCGTAGAGCATCCGTCTAGAGCTCACACGTTCAAACCTCGGTCTGGCCGAGTATTTTTCCTTTCCGGATACATATGCAGACAGTGCTTAGGGAGACACCCCTAAAGACTTATTTGAACTCTTCCTATTCAAAGGTTAGAATAGTTCATTATGAAATTTTAGGGGTGAATGAGTTAAAGGGCAGCAGTAGCTTGTCTATATCAGACTAAAACACAGTAAAGGACTATCTGACACAACTCTTGGTTCACTAGGAAAGCCAGCAATAGTTCTAGCAGTGAACACATGTTTTTCTGAAAATTTCGAGTCTGGTTGGTCGTACAATTAATGTCCCAGAAATCAGCCTGTCAGCTGGGCAGCTCATCAGGACCCTATCTGGCGCTTTTAACATGTTTTTTCAGGTGATGAAAGCAGAAAGATGTGTTCAGAGCCGAGAATACAGGGGAGGGCGAGGTTTTGTGTGTTTGGGGAGGTCGGGAGGGAGAATACTTGTAGCGTTAATCTTGAGTACACAGACTGCTGTAGAGGTAACTCAATACTAATCTCTTCTTTGTTTTGAGAGAGGAAAGCATCTCATTTTGTCTGATAAGCAGTCTACCACAGTCAACCTCCCCCTCCCCCCCCACTAACTTCTCCTTTTTGTGTCTAAATAGTTATATACATTGTACCTCCCCTCCCTATAAGTCGTATCTCTATACTTCTAAAACATCAGTACTTAACAAACATCTGAGGGTCAAGGTCAAGGCCGGCAGTCTTGTCTACAATATTGGTAATAGTTCATCTAAAGAATTACTCACCACCTGAAAAATTGCTTCAATTCAGTAACATCACATACACATTGCACTAATTGCCCCCTCCAAAACCTTGGAACATCCCCCCCCCCCCAAAACAACTAGTGACACCTGCATATTTGATTATCCCTATAGCACAGAACAGCATATGTAGATACATGTACCACCATTAGGACCATTACCAACAGAAAACCCTGGTCCTGGAATGAGGGGCTCTTGTAACATCAAGGACTCCAGGGGCCCAAGCAAGTAGGGAACTTTATATAGCGGTTATACAGTGTGAACTTTTGAACTCATCTCTTAGCCAGTTGACCAAATCTCTGCTATCCTTATTTTTATTTACAGAAAAAATATATACAGACTTGGTTCAGTCAAAACTGTCCCAAATGTGGCTGGAGAAACAGTCAGCTGCTGTAAGTTAGTCAGTTTCAGGTCCAGACTGTAACAGCAATGGGATATGTGGCTACCGGTCTTAAGCAGTTAACAGCAACCCACATAATTCTAAAGAGCAGCAGATATTCAATATATTGCCCCTCGTTCTAATTGTCTCCTCACTTACTGCCAACATTCCTATTATGACCCTTTTTCTTATTGCCTTTCACTTACTGTCAAAGTGTTCAGGTCACTTTTTCTCTTTTTGTTGCTCTCAATTAATGTCCAAACTGTTTTATAAAGCAAAAATGTTTCTGACCTTGACCCCCGACCTTCTACCAGTGTAGGATTGTATCTTTAATTTATTTTTAATCCATGAATATATTTCACTCTCATTTAAAATTTGTATATATATGTTCATTTTAATAAATGAAAGATTTTTTTTTTTAATATGATTTAATTAATTATTATAAGGTCCATTTAAAATAATGTCAACTAGGTCACGCAGTGTTGTAAGAGGCCACCAATTTTTAAGGTTGTTCATGACTGACCACTTACAATGTAATAGTTCATGACCCACTGTGATGTTTAAAAGAATCATTTTATTTCGAAGGGGTTTTCCATTATGTGCATGTCCAATATGAATCTTCCAGCAAACTTGAAACTTAGTGATGGCATCCTGTGTAATTGTATGCTGAATATAACCTCTTTCTCTACTGTGTATACCAGTGTAGAATTCTTTAAAAAAAAAATACGTTTAACCATTTAACGTTGCTGCCCAAGGTTACTGCATTGAAACATAAATCTGTTTTGGGAGCCGAGGGTAAAAAAGTGCCAATTATGAGATAATGTAGGGTTCTGGCTCTGTACTTAAGTTTGTATTAGTAAATAAAGGAGCAACTGATTCCTGTATACGTTTGGCAAAGTAATGAAAGGCACAGAACCCTCGTAAATTGTCTCCCCTGAATGGTAGGCTGTCTACTGCAGTGAATCTCCCCTACTTTAATGACATGATAACTAAAACAGATTTATTTGGCCGGTGGGGGGATTGATCCCCCTCCCAAGGTTTAAGAAACAAATTACAAACAGATGATTTTTAACTACAGCATTGAACAGCAAAGTAATATATAGCAACCGTAGTGAACTCTGGTCCTTAACTCATTCACCCCTGAAGACACATTTGAACTCTTCCAATTCAAAGGATGGAATAGTTCATTATGAAATTTCAGGAGTGAATGAGTTAACTTTAGTAATTAGCATAATTATCAACTTTTACAACTGACTTACAAATTAAGAATAGACTTATCTTGACATCTAAACATACAGCATGTTTTATATTCAATGCCTAGTTCAACATAATTTGTTATTTTTCAATTCAAACTGACAGTGCAAAAAATTGTAACATGCAGGGCCATCTCCATTACAAGCAGACAGCTGGCTATAATACCTGGTTTTAAAAACAAGGTCAAGGTTTTAGTTGCTGTACCAATGGTTAGTCAAAGACAAACTCAAGGTCAGTGACAGTTCAAGGTTGGAGGGTCAAGGTCAGTAAAGGAAGTTCAAAGTCAGAACTTATGTTGAGGTCATGATTCAGATTAGAAAGGAATGGGACAGGGGATAGCTACAATAGGCTTGATAATTTGTACCAAACAACAGACAATTCAATATTTCATTCTCACAATCATACATTAAAGCATGTCTAAAATCCTTCAAGGTAGACATGTTTTGTAAGTTTTTCACATTCTAGAGGTGTCTAGACAGCTACTGACTTTCTATCAGGTTGATCCTAGGATTTCCCAACCCTCTCATAAATTTCAAATTAATGTGGTTTTACTCATATCAGTGATGATTATTTAATTCTTTTGACAAGATACATATTGTGAAAACCATAGGCAGCTCATCCCTCAGGTATGCAGCCGAGAGTTAAGACAAGTTTGTGTGGGGGGAATTATTCATCTGTCCATATTGTAATGCATTCATTGTCATATGAATGACAGAAAAAGAGGAATGTTCTCCGTGTGTAAGTATGTAATATGTCCTAACCTCATCTGTCAACTGCAACGCCTCATTTACATGTGGACAACTTCAACACTATCTTAACGAACCCCAGAATTTTAATTGCAAATGTGTTACCCTTACAATTACTAATTAAGAAAAAATTACAAAGTCGAGCATAATATTGCTTTTTTCATAACAATAAGGTAATCTTTTCAAATTTTGATGGAAAAAAAATTAGACATGATATACGCACATCATCATCCCTTCAAGACACACACGTCAAACAGTTTTCTGACATTTTTTACCTCCCTCCCC
>NW_018408808.1:391762-404442 GCF_002113885.1 Mizuhopecten yessoensis | reverse complement strand
CCCCCACCTTCCTTACTGTCAAGGTACATGTATTAACAGGACCAGGAAATCTACACCCATAAATGAACAGAGTTGAACTTGGCCTTTTTCACACCTTGACATCCCAGTGCCATCATTAACTCAAACTTAAACCCCATCCTCCTGCAATTAGGCCTATCTTTCTATGCAGCAGACTGAATTTGATACTCGACACACATTTTCCACCTAAAGCCACCAGATCCTTTCATGGCCGCGGCCCATCTGTCACCAAGTCTACCTCCTCACCCACGTCTTGGTTCGGTCAGCTTGACAATCGTGAATAACATATCCTGCGTTGAATTTGTTGATAACGCATCTGGGAATTTTACATATTTTTTTATTACAGAAAATCTACCAATAATGTTGTGCTTGGGTTATACTTGTCTAGCACGCCAACAATTACTCTTTATTCAATTTCGGGACATTAATTCTTTTTTTTTTAATTCTGTTTTAATCAAAATTAAACTTAAGTTTTATGTATTCGGCAATTAAAGGGCAAATTATTTCAATTGATCTCACTAATTGGAAACTTTTCTCTGCAATCTACTGAAGCCGTGCACTTCTAAAAACAAAGACAGAGACACGACTTCTCTCAGAGCCCCAGCCAGACACACTGCAGCACCCCTACATCTTCTAAAGATAAGCTATCACCAATACATGCAACTCCGTCCAAACATATCTAGGGTGATCAAAATCTGCTGCAATCTTGAAGATGCACTTCTCAGAGATCAAATTCTTTAAGACGGAATTTTGACACAAATGAAACACACGCAAACAAGGTGTGCTCTATCTGCCTTCAGGATAAGGAATCGTAATTAACGTTAAATCAAATTAAATCCTGACATTGATCAAAGAAATCAGTGATTTGTAACTATGTACTTCTCCATAGGATATCAATGTGAGGGCCGCAGTGGTCAAGCGGTTATAAGGGGTCAGACCGTCTAGGAAAATTTGACTTAATGAAATTTAAGAACAAATTTAGGAGACAATTTCATTTGTATTTTATGCATTGTTGGTTTTAATCAGAAATCAAAACATTTTTTTTCATTTCTTGGAACAATGCAGATCTTCTTCACTTATTAAGAGAGATTTTATCATTTTACTGTGAGGAAAGCCAGGGACAGTCTAACCCACGTTATCACAGGGTCACTAGGTCACCTAGACGGAAGGCCCTGGCAGACACGTTCAAAACACTCTTTATTCCCGCCGTGTTTATCGTGTTTATCCCAAAACAACATTGTCAATTTCACAAACAATTTGTCTGGTTTCCAACAGACAACCTCGATTACAGACAACCATCATGTCAGATTTCTAGGAGCGTACATCCATGACGAAAGATGCTGTTTGAAATGTATGCTTTACATTTCAAACATCATCATTCGTCTTACATATACATCTACTCAAGAAAATGTAATCTTCAATTTTTATGATTTGTGCATCATACATACGATGAATCCTTTTTACTCATTCACCCCCTGAAATTTCATAGTGAACTATTCCAACCTTTGAATTGGAAGAGTTCAAATGTGTCTTCAGGGGCGAATGAGTTAATATTTCAGGAAAGAATGACAGCATTTTAAGTCTAGTTTAGAGTCCACAAATGTGCTAACAACTGTATCAATTTTAATTACTTTAAAACCCCTAATATAATAGTTTGAACACATGGTTTCACAAACAACCGTTTCAGGACATGTTTGAAATGTAAACCTCGGAAACACACGGCTAGAGAAAATCCCTGCGTACATTTAAATACGACCCCACATACAGTCACAGATTTTGTAGTGCTTTGTTTTTCCGGTTCGAGAAAACTTGCCAACATAATCATGACAAGCCATCGACAATAGATCTGAAAGGATTAAAATTGGATCGCGGGGATTTAGTACAAGATTTTGTTTGATAATTTTTGAAGATTTGTGCCAAACATGAGAAATACAACTGATTCCAGGTGCTATTCCTGTGTACGAGTACCAATAATCTTAGCTGTCAAGTGTCGTCTGACACGAATGTTTGGATAGACAAACCGGGTTACCAGATTTAAACACCTTCATACACGGAATTAAACTCTTCATATTCAGCATCTTTAGTGTTTTCTGATTTCTTCAGAAATCATCAAATTTTTCGCAATGGCGTGAAAGAGACAAGAAAATTAGAAAGAATTTAATGTTAATTCATTCATTTATTTTTTTATCCCATTGAATATTTTGGAAAATTTTGATTTTTTTACAACAAGTTACATAATATATATGTACATACCATATGTGTAGGTAAATGATCTTTACAGACTTTTAGAGGATAACGTCTGCAATTTAACACAGCAGCTTTAAACATTAAATACGCTAGCCATTTGTACTGTAGTATGACAGACATTTCTTACAAAGGGCGGCAAAACCCTACATGAAAATAAACATCTGTGGTTAGTAAATTATCCAAAGTCATAAACTTAAATTGTTAATGGGGCAGATTTGTTCCCCAGGTGTGAAATAAGTAACTAATGGCTTTTAATCTGTTTCCCTGTAACCTGTTAACAATCAAACTCTAATTATGCAGTTCGGTTCTTGACGCTTACTCAAATCGCTATAAGTCACCGACAGACCACCCTTGTACTCAAAGAGCTGCGGTCATTCACAGACTTGCTCACTGGTGAATACCCATTTCACCCTCCAGACTAAACAAAATTGGACCGATTGACAGAAAGATATTTCCACCTGGTCTACACAAGAACAATTATAGGGTTGTAAAGGTACACCCTACCTGGCTCACAGGTGAACTCGTTACAGGTAACTCTGTTACCTGATTTTCATCCCGAGTTGGGTGTTTCTGCCTGTACTGATGATCCTGACCCCGTAAATAGCAGTTAAGCTGACACACTTTGTATCCTAATGGCTAAAATGTATACCCGAGTCTTAACATTCCCTGACTGCCACATTTCAAACCTTGATGACGCAAAAACAAATTTTAACGACATTTTATCACAGTCTAATGCTGATTTTGTTTACTCTTGCAGTAAACCATGGTCTTGTATAATAAGGCAACACCTTCAAATAAGCCTTGCCTTGAAGTAACTATGATCTTGATATAAGTCTTGATCTTGAGTAAAGTATGACCTTGAAGAAGTCATGACCTTACATAAATGACTTCGAAGTCATGACCATTCAGTGAAATTCATTGCACAGTGAATGCATCAAAATAAGGTATGTCATATGTCGACTGAGTTCTGTTCGAATGAGGGACTCGGCATTCAAACACTCAACGTTTTATTTTTAGGTCATATAGATATGTAACTTAAGAGTCCTACTTAAATAAACTGTTTATAATTTCATTCAGTTGAATATCATTGAAGCTGAAGGGTTTCTTAACTCATTCACCCTTCAAGACACATTTGAACTCTTCCAATTCAAAGGTTGGAATAGGCCATTATGAAATTTCAGGGGTGAATGACTTAATTGTATATAACTGAAGCAGATAACTTATCCACTGAGTGCTAAATATCACAATATCTGTAATGTTAAATACTTTTCCATATTACTTGAAATATTTTTTTAAATGTTCTAACTCCCTAAAATGATCAGTAACCTATTATTATTATTATTGTATGAATAAGGAAGAAATAACATAATTTAATTGAAAAATAAAGGTTTGGCATGCAGCGGTAAATAAGGGTGGATTCTCTCTAACTGATCGAGTAAGTATGTAGTTTCTTATATATATGTGTCCACATGAAAATTGTTCAGTATGATAGAAATAGAAATATCTATCTGTTTTTTGTCCGTGAATTTCTGTTACTTCAGGATGCAGATTGCCGAGTTAGGGTTTGTAAATGGTAATGAAATATTTGAACTTTTTAAAGCGTCCTCAAAATATTGTGACATTATCGGGATGGTAATCTGAATAAGAGCCGACACCAGATAGAGGCTAAATTATCGCATTATCTACGCTATCTATAAGCTCATCTTGTCTCCTCCATATAAATGCTTAGTTAATACTTTTGAGGTGATGTTTCCTGTTAAATGTTATCTCGACTTCATTCAGCATTTCTAGATACAAGGGGAAAAAAATTCAATTTAATTTATGAAACAGGTCAGAGATTCTGCATGTTATCTGCAGACTTGAGTTCTTAATGTATGTTACAAATGATCTAAATCGGCCATAACACGCTCCTGAAATTATCCGATACTATAAATACTCCTCCAAAACACAGCAAAGGAAATATTATTTTTCGCAAACCTTTGTTGAATCCCCAGTAGTAAACCCTATCACGGTCGTAAAAAGGGGGCTCATTTTTTGCCCTGAAACAGGATACAGTTGTGTCCGTCAACGGGCCCACACGTTTCTCAGATTCTCCATTGCATTTCAATACAGAGAGGTGATCAGAGGCAAGCAGCCGAATCACATGTTACATACAAACTGTCATTGATTACACAAGAAGCGTTCGTGTCAAAGTGCAATAGTTTGTGAGTAACGGGGGATCGGGTTCAGCGCTATCTTGGTCCAGCTGTCATAGGCTTTGTCGAAAATATGTAATAAACATCTTCAAATCGGATCTAAAGTGGAAATCAGTTGTTTTCTTACCGACACCCACATCAATGGTTGTTCGCCCATTAAGGGTCTAATATGTGCCCTTTTATGGGAGTTAGTCCCCATTAGTCTTGTCAAGGTGCTCACCTAGGAGTCAATATATTTGACTTAGTAGATTGTTATGTCTTAAAAAATTACCCGAACAGGTCATTAAGGAAAAATATAACTACAGACATGACCAAGCAAATAGCTTCATTCTCAGAATAGACCAACATTTCAAAAGGATTTTTCAGACTGGAACACTGCTACGTGATTAAGCAAAAAGATTAATAGAATGAAAGAAAAAATCCGATCCGAGCTATGTTGTCAGATTTCATCATTGGTGGCACATTTTTGGAGTTTCCAGACATCAAAAGGAATCACATATCAATCACTACAAAAGTCGCCCTCACAATTGCACCATTTTTTTTTTTGTATTGAAAGTCGGAATGTATTACCATAAAATTTTCCAATGTGACCATCTTTTAATTGATAGAAGTCTGACTTTTCCGCCTTTTACCCCGGAATAAATGAGATTATGTAATGATGCGCACCGCTTGTCCTTCTGGAGCTTCGATCCAATCCCGATCCTGACATGGCCGCCATTACCCTAATGCACTTTACCACGACTTTCAGTTTTGTGTTTTGTCCACTTGAAAACAGTCGGATATCACTTACACTTAAAACACACACCAAACGATCCAAATGTTTCCTATGTACGTACTCTGTAATTTCAAGAAGGCCTTCTTTTTTTTTAACAAAAATGATGTTATACTGAACAATTTTTATATTTATTTCTATATACGTGTACTTATAACTGCAAACTAGCAATGGTAGGAAATCTTTAAGCTTGTGTGATAATCTGACAGACCGTTTCTATACAGTGCAGCAGACGTTATTATAACACAGACTATAAGATGTGCATGCCTTTTTTTCTTTGACATTGAGAAGGTCCCTATCCAGGATATATTTTTTGAAATCAAAGTCCCCGGAATCGAAGTCTCCAGGACCAAAGTAGATCCATTGTGTCCAGGCTCTGACCTGATCTAATCGAAAGTTCAGCAAATCAAGTCTTAACTCATTCACCCCTGAAAGCACATTTGAACTCTTCCAATTCGAAGGTTGGAATAGTTCATTATGAAATTGCAGGGGTAAATGAGATAATTGATCAGTATCATATTACAGTACTGTATAAAGCAATGTAAAATAGTTTGCAGCTAAAAGATGAACCCTTCAATGAAAAACAACAGTACAGTGTGTCAGAGATCCCTTATGTGATAAAACGGAGTTGTGTCCCCTGTGGGAATCCATCGTACAAGAAAACAGCATTTGTTAGGTTATCATTTAGAAATCTAATGAGGTCATAATTGGCCAATACAAAGATCAGAAGCGGGGCTAATTTCATTAAGTAGAACAATTCATTTGATTAAGTAAATACAAATCCTATATCCCGATTGAATGTTCTATCAGCGCACTTCAGAAGAAAGTGTATGGAGTGCCGTGTTCTCTCTGATGTCCCTATGTGAGTCAACTACACTCAGGTCATCTCTGAGGTCACTCTCATATCAAGCTTGACCAGTACACTATGTGGTCAGATTACATCTAATCTTACCAGAGACTGAATGGTCAGCTCATAAACCTATAAGCATTTTAATGCTATAAGGCTTGACCAATCTGGCCTGGTGAAGTCTGGTCATTTTAATCACATATATAAAACACAGAATTGAGTTTAAATCATTTTGAACATGATTCACAAAGCCTTAAGCTAACCAGAAACCCTGAATACACGATTTGTTAGCTTACAAACACATTTTAGCTTAACTTTTTATCTCATTTAATCGTATCATTTCATAATGTTAATTTTTGAATGAAGTATTTGATTAATAAAGCCAAGTTGCTTTGTATTTTTTTATAACAATTTTTCACTATTCATGAAGTTGTCGATAATAAAAAGTTCAATTTTACATTCTTTAACTCATTCACCCCTGAAGACACATTTGAACTCTTCCAATACAAAAGTTGGAATAGTTCATTACGAAATTTCAGGGGTGAATGAGTTTATGCTTTCTATATATATACCAGGATTTTACATTCTCTGTAAGAATAAGAGGATAAAGCTCTTAATGTCATCCAGTAAATCAAACGGTTCCAAGTCGTCACAAATCTGGACAGATTTAATTATACAGGCTTTTTTAATTACCAAAACTCTTAAACCCTTGTTTTAGCAATCAGCATATGGAAAAATTTTGCAATAACTGCCAGAGTCAAAGAATCTGCCTACCTGTAGTACATTTGTAAATGTAAAAACGCTCTATATTTCAACCGAAACCTGTGGTGGAGTAAAGAAACGAACACCCATGTTGTTTACAACTCATTTTGACAGCAATAAACAATGCTAGAGTTAGAATGTGGACAGTTAGACTCTCTTATTCATGTTTTAGAATAGACAAAAACCCAAAATTGGACTTAAGATAAAAAAAAAAAACAAGTTTGCCAAACCTATATCACAAGAAAACTAAAGTTTGATTACACATACATTCCTGTAATCTACAATTTAAGTGTCCTATATTGGAATTATTCCAATCGTAGTTAAAAACCAAATCAACTTTAAATGTAGCTTCTAATTAGATTAAAGGATTCCATGGATTATTAGTTAATCTAATTAAGATGAAGGAATTAGGTTTTCAAGATTAACAGGGAATTAAGTCGCTAATCTCCCGTTATCTCTTAACTACAAACATCTATAGGGACCACGGAATGGTAAAGTCGTTAAAACTCAAAGGTGAGTTGGTGCATCACTTCCAAAGATGTGGAAGTTACAGGAGGTCGCCATGGCAACTAAACAAACCAATCCAGTCATCAAAAACAAAAGGTCGCCATGGCAACTGAACTGACAAAGGTCAATTACCAACTGGAAAACTTTCTAATCAGTTTCGAAAGTACTGAATTAAACATCGTCTGAGTGACTAATTATTTAACAGAGCCGACTTAGAAACACTGATTAAGCTTGTTGGGAAGTCCCAAGAATCCCTAGGGATCTGCTTTCACAGGTTCAAGGTTGCGGAGAAGGAAAGGGAGGGAATTCAGGAATCTCGGGACACACTGATTGATTTCCGTGCACAAAATGAGATGGGGATGGGATCACTTAGATCTTCTGTCTGCATTGTTAGACCTGCTTTGTTGGATTAGATGCATGTGAGGTGGCCCAGTGTCTAGCATTGAATCGGGCAATGCTATCAGTATCGTCTAAGTGGTCCCTCTTCAGATAGAAATCTCCCACACAAGTACCAAAGGAAGCGCCTCTCAGCATCCCAAGTAGGTCGGTTCAGGGTAGGGTCAGTGTCTCAGGACACAGTTAATGTAATCTCCGTATATTGACTTCTTCAGCATTAAACATACAAGAATGAAAACACTCAATACTCTGAACTCCGTTTCGATAATACCTCTTACAATTAAAAAATATCAGGCATTTTTCTCAGATGTAAATATCAATTAAAATTGATTCTAAAATTCAAGAGATAACAAAAATTGACTCATTATAAATCAAAGCTTTAAATCACTTTCCCATCTGGAGGGTGTATTAAAGGTGGTACAAATTAGAAAAAGCCCTCTGGTGATCGTTTACAGAAGTGATAAAAAGGCAGAGCCCTCTGGTGGATGTTTATAGATACGATAAAGTGGCAGCTAGAGCCCCCTGGTGGCTGTATATACGTATGTGATAAAGTGGTAGAGCCCCCTGGTGGAGGTTTATAGCTACGATGAAGTGGTAGAGCCCTCTTGTGGTTGAATTTGTGTGTAAGATTGCTGTAGAGCCCTCACATGGCTCTATATTTACACACAAAAGCAAACAACAATACAGGCCCTAGGCACCTTTCTATATAACCTTGTGTATTGTATATTTTTTTGTGTGATGTGAAGAACGCATTAAGTAGTTAAGTATGTGGCAGACGACACCGAGGAATCCCTACCAAACAGCATACATAATCACCCCAAATGTTATGTTGCTATCACATTTTTCTCCTAAATTAGCATATCTGTAACGATTGCATGGCTATACCACATCACTGGCGTGACCGGGCAAATATCGCCATTAATGATCCATCTAATATCTGTTGATCTAGCCACACACGACACTGAAGAAGTGTTGTCCCCTGTGATCTAACTTGTCTGTCTTCGGGAGTCTGCGCTACTCTATTTACAGCTGATTAACCCTTTCACCCCTCTGTAACTTTAGTAAACTCTTCCATGCATTGATCTGGATGAGTCCATTATGGTCTGCAGTGATGAAAGGGTTCAGGAGAGAGATGTTTGACTTTAGTTTATTAGTGGTGTGTATGAGCCACTTTAAATGTCTAGCTACAAGTGTCCTTAGATTTAAGCAGAGAAAACGTGTGAGAGTTGAAATTACGGAGCTTTGATCTTGTAATGACTGCACAGGTGTACAACTGACAGGTGTGTGGTATAAACTCAGCTATGGCAGAGATACAGGTAGACAGATACAATTTGTGTGTAGGTATACAAGTGCTGCGATGAAATACAGGTAGACAGATTGGGTAAAATGGAGGTTTATAAACAACAGCTATAAGCATCATATATACAACTGGACGATGAAATACAGGTAGACAGATCGGGTAAATGGAGGTTTATAAACAACAGTTATAAGCATCATACATACAACTGGACGATGAAATACAGGTAGACAGATCAGGTAAATGGAGGTTTATAAACAACAGCTATAAGCATCATATAAACAACTGGACGAGGAAATACAGGTAGACAGAAGGGGTAAAATGGAGGTTTATAAACAACAGCTATAAGCATCATATACACAACTGGCTCTCTGGTCTTATTTAGATTTAATTACAGGTGTAAACTTAGATGACCTCCCAGCAAGTACCAGGTGAAATAGGACAGAGTTTACCTGGAACATGCTCAATCAGCTCCATGATTGGTAACAAGGTCTGAGAATGTTTATTTTGAAGATATCACTTGAATAAACCACAGGAGACAAAAAGTGTCCGACCTCAGTGTCGGATATGCTACACTCCAGGTGAGGATGGGTTTGACGTGGTATGTGCCTAAATATTGTCACACCGCCACCTTACCACAAGAATCTACAATCTTCTCCGTATCTGTGTCACAAAGACTTCTTGTACAGAGAGTGGATTTACTCCAACCAAGAATTGCTGATCTAACCTCACCCCTACTGTGAAATATAATCAGAAAACAAACTCAAAAAGGTACAAAAGTTTACTCTGAGAGTACACCCATCACTTCTGAGGTCACGGCCAAGAGGTCAAGGACAAAAGTCTGAAAGTTAGTTGTAACTTTCTTCTGTTAGTTTGGTTTGTAGTAAATGCTGCAAACTTCACTCACTCGCCCCTATATATCTAAACTGGACTTGCCCAGACTTTGATTTGGTAGGGTTCAAATGTGAATTTAGGGGTGAATGGGTTAATGTTAAAAAAAAGATTTTGTAATCAAAATACTAGTTATAAGATTTTACTGTTTTAACTTACGATATTGAATATCTGTCCTGTGAAAAGATTGTCCAGAGACTGCCAAGATCCCAGGGTGTATCGTTTCAGACTTTTCCTGGTAACCTACCACCAGCTATAGGCCTCTGCTCTTCCTCCGGAGACAACACCAACCAATGTAACATTGTATTATTAAGAGACCAGCCTCCGCAAGTGTCCGAAACAGAATCCAAAAGCACTCATTCATACACTTGTTGAAGATAAGTGCGCTTATAAATTAAAAGCCATCTTTGTTAACTATATTAACAGCCAACAAGGAACAATAACAAAATTAATGGAATCAGATTAATTTTCCAATCTATCAAACAATTTCAGTTTTCCTGAATTTTTTCTACTAACAAATTATGAAATTTTGTAGAAGTATTCAATAACCCATAGCCTTTTCCTGATAGAGTATTAGGTGTTCTTAACAAATTTCTTAAAAGTGATTATTTAAGACAGGTGTTTTAAGCTTAACAGATCCATGAATCTAAATCAGATTGGAGGTTAAGTAATTTTCTTCACGGCTCGATCTGATAAATTCTAAGATCAATTCCATCGGTGGCAAAACTTTGAACTACCGATTACGAATCTGTAAAGATTTCCTTACCGCCAATCAAGAAAGCCATCCCATTGGATGAGTATCTTTTCGGGACGGAGAATAAGCAGGTCGGAGATAAGGACGGACAGCGATAGACGTATTCTGGTCCTCTCTGAGATCAACAGATTAACATCCCATTCCCTTCAGGAAATTAAAACCTATAGCTACTGAAAACCCTAAACAAAAACCTTTGTAATTTATCATACCTCCGAAATTACATTTGTAAAGCGTATATTTGAAGCATGAATTAAAAAAATAAAGAATATTTCAGTCTCACTATCATTGCAACAGAGTTGCATGGCTACAGAGGCATCGAGTCATATAAGCATCAGTCCTAGAATGTCATTAAGTGGTTTTTGGCATGACCCCGCTCTAGATAAAAGATCAAAGATAAGGAGAAAATGGCAGATTCGCCAGAAAGTTTTTCTCCTTTATTTCAAGTAAATACACGTATAGAAAGATCTGGGGATAGAACGAAAGCTATTAGGACCATCATCCTCGATTTGTAATCACTTTTCAATCAACATCTCCTTAAATAATTTGGACACTAAAAAAAAATGTCTAGCATAAAGTACCAGAATTGATAAAAACACAACTTGACTCGAGTTATATTAAGACATAAAACTGCTGAATATAAATGTCTAGAAATAATTTTAAGATACTTAATTAAGTTAATTTGAATTTGAATCTAATAATAGATTTCATAAACTAGTTTTAGTGATGAATCTATTTTGTATTTTTGGAAACCCAATATTATCAACTGTAGCTTAGCTGTTGTAACTGTAAACAAATGAATCCATTGTCAATATTTTTGATAGGACACAGTCTGCAGAGCTGATTCAACGCATAAAAATAACAAAAATTGCTCTGATTTATGGCCCTACAAATAGTCCTGTAAGCCAGTGAGCTTTTTAAGCAGGCTCAGCCCATAGTTTTGTCGTAAAATTTCATGAACTCAAAGCCGTATACAGCAAAATATAATTTTTATTTGAAAGTTGTAGACGTTTTATTTCTGTCTATATATACAGTTATAGCTATGAAGCGCTAAGGTTTATAGCTACATATGTTATGATGTTCGCGATAGCCACCTCACCAACAAAAGAGTATTATGATGAAAAATATGGCCATAAATCTTATGAAATACTCGGAGGAATATAAACCCCACATAAAAACCGCAAGCCGTATTAAAACATCAACGTCTTTTTCATAAAAATCATAATTCATGTAAAACATCTTTAAATTTTCTGCTTATAAATATCTCGCATAAAAATCTAAACAAGTTATTCGGCTAATAATACAACTCCATTAAAGAAAATGTACGTTAATTTATTCCGGCGAAGACGTCTCACTCACGACGCTTAGAAAAGGAAATGTCACTATTACGAGTAAACGCCAAGTTAATGTGTTAAAACCCTGGTTTTGCCCGCACAGTAACACATTTGCATAGGAATACGTTCTGCACAGAGAAGCATGCAGAATGATGTCCATTGCAGTTTGTATATTCAGCTATAGTGGGACTTATATTGGCGATGTTATCTCGTGAAAGGTGACTCTGGCTACACCTGAGATTGGATACTCAAACCCTGCATTGCTTGCTATATGTAACTAATAAAATGTCTATTTCATAAAAAAAAAAAAAAAAAAAAAAAAAATTTTTTTTTAAAAAAAAAAAAAAAAAAAAAAAAAACAATGTTCGAAAAAACAGTTTCTGCAAAGCATTTGCAGTTCCAAAATCATCCTAACTGGAGTTTTCCGGCCGACTGATGATCTAGAATTAGATGTTATACCTCAAAGGTAAGACAACAAGGCTTTTAAATGTTCGGCGGATGGTTTTAATTGGGAAATCTAGATTTGTTTATAGCTGTTATACCCAGTAAACCCCTTAGACGTCTACCCAGGTACATGTGGTTTATTGTCAAAGATTCAGTAACATTTTTACCTACCATACCCCTTACAAAGATGCCCCCGACCCCCCACCTGACCCCCTCCCC
>NW_018408808.1:236122-391611 GCF_002113885.1 Mizuhopecten yessoensis | reverse complement strand
TCCCTGTCCCCCTCTGCCCCCCTCTGCCCCGCCCACCATACTAGTACAACATCCTTTCACACTTTAGAACTTTTTACCTGTCTTACCATCCCATTTTACTGATTCATTAAATAGAAATATTCAAAGTCTGCTGAGATGGATGAAAAGAGTTCATTTGAATCAAGATTGAAATTTTTTAAAGTACATTTTTCCTTAATCTCTAAATCTTTACCGGTGCTTGAATAAATGTGGACGATATTTAAAGCATTGACATTTTTTTTCCAATGATTTAATATTTGTCATTTACCTACCCCGGGATGCTTATTACTAAAAGAACGGTATGCAGCTCATTGGAGCATTTGTTATGGGGAGAAATCTTGTTATGAGGAGAAATCTAACATTTGTATCAAACAAACAAAATCTGAAATAGTATTATTACAAAAATTCATTTCATTTCTTGGCTAATGTATCGGAACTTTTGTAAATCACACTGAACTTACTGAACACACCTACATCTCAACGCACTGAAGGGTCCATAAACTCATTAGCACAATTACCATAATTAAAAAAAAATTTATCAAAGATACGACTAATTTCATTTAAGATAAAAGAAGGTATTTCCATTGACTATGTACAGCTCTGTGTAAAAAAAGCCATTTTATTTAACAAGTATGCCACTGATACTGCTGGAAATTGTCAGAATTGGGTTCCTGCTCGCCCCTCTCGGCTCTGAAGCATTTGTATTAGCTATCTACCCTTGATATAATTTCACGAACATTGAACACATTCATTATCTCCTGTATTTCTTCTCGACAAAATTTTCACCTGATCATGTTTATTGAATTAGATAACAAGCAACAGGGATCTTGTCTTAAGTCTACCAACCCAACTGTACCACAAAGCTAATTATAGAAGCATATATATGCATTTATCTATAGAAACACAGAGAGAAAGCCTTCCCTCCATCTGAGGCAATGTTGTCCATAGCGGCCAAAGTCAAGTACATTTTGTTTCCATCCAGAATATGTTTACCAGACAAAATTAACAGTTTGAATTATTACCTGTATATTCCGACAGCCTATCTAATTCAACATAATGCAGTAATCTTATTTCTTATTGGAAGATTTAATTAACTCATTCACCCCCGAAATTTCATAATAAACTATTCCAACCTTTGAATTGGAAGAGTTCAAATGTGTCTTCAGGGGTGAATGAGTTCATACTTGTGTATTCCGATTTCCTGTTAAACCTGACCTGACTAATGTATCCTTCAAGATGTAAGATTGTTTGTATATAATGGTGTTTTTTTATATATTTCTATTTTTATTGGTATTACTTGGCTTTATTTGTAAGTATGATGTATGATGGACCTAGGGTTTAATTCTAAAACAATACTGATTTCATCATCAGAATATGTAATGATAAAGTTATGCATAAAACCCTACTTGCATGAAATTTTCCTCGATTATTCAAAACGCTGATGTATGAAAAATTCAGAAAGCTTGTGCGACTTACTCATTGTAAGATTTCACCTTTCTCAAGACATTAAATACCACAACTGTTCATCTGTGAATGCACAGGATGTATCCTCTTACTATTTACGCAGTTAAACTCATTCAAAAAATTGTATTCTTCTTCCAACAGTTGAAAAATCGCCAATGCAAACAATTGAATTTATTTTTTAATTAATTTCTCAAGTTTTGCCATCAATCTGCTCAGGTTAAATAGAAAGAATTTGATCTGTTTTTGCTAGATGGTATGATAGCTGACAGCATGATATATAATGACAACGTCGACAATACAAAAATGTCACCGTTCCTGTTGTGTCCAGAACCCGATACGGGGCATGTCTTCGTTTAGAAGAGATTCGTGAGTGAGGTACAATCATTGGTCGATTCTACAGTGTAATGAAGCCAGGTTTGTCATGAATGGAACATATATTCACATATCAGAACTGATCTTCACCGATCCCCACGAATCTCAGATTGAGGCTAGCTCGGTGAATTGTTTCGTAAATCAAACATAGGATCGGTGGTAGGGTTATATAGGTACACTAATAATAATAGGATAGTTACCTGTAACTACTTATAGGTTACAGATTCCAAATACATACACGTACATAGAGGCTATTTGAGTTGCAGAGATGGAGGGCTTTGAGTGAAGGCCATATAGGGACCAAGGGTCAGCCAGGTCAGGTGGGGCAGTGGATAATGTTCTCGCCTTTCATCAAGGCGGCCTGGGTTTGATTCCCCGATCGGACATGACAAGATGGGTTACCTGCCCGACCACATTGGTTTTCTTCAGGTATTCTGATTTCCTCCCATATAAAGACCCACGCACACGCTAACATCCAGGACAACAAGAGTGATTAATAAGTTGAAACAACTTGTTTCATAATTGTTGTAAAATAAATTAAATTTATCTTTATTTCTCACTACTACTAGTAGAAAATAGTGCAGTTTTTCAAAATTCTCTTCCAAATTTTCTAAATGAAAAAAGAAAATTGAATTTCATTTTGCATTCAAATGACAAAGCAATATCTAACATTCAAAGGTAGGAATAGTTCAGTAGGATATTTCAGGTGGAACAAGTTCATAAATGACTGTTGGCCTTTATCGACTTTCCATAATTTCAATATTAAGGCTAGATCATTCTTAAGCAGAATCGTCACAATATGGAATTTTGGCAAAGTCTTATAGCATCATATCTCAGATCCGGTGTCCCACACACCTGTGAGATTTACCGTGTCATAAAGTTGGTATGGAGAGATGATTTAGGGGACAGGAACTTTCCTTTCTCCATCAAACATGTACAGGAACAAGCATTCTGACCAGGTACACTGTGATGATTTAGGGGACAAGGCCGGTCCCTGTTTTCCATACCAAACACTCAACATGACTACAGAAAGTACTGGCACTGGTTATAGCTCGTAAAATTATCATGTGTGGATGATTTAATGGTGGGATTACAACACAGGTATCTGTGAAGAAATACATTAATTCTGTATTCCTCCCTTTCACCCCTATGTAAATTTAGTAGACTCTACCATGCATTGATCTGGGTGAATCCATTATGGTCTACAGTGGTGAAAGGGTTTACATAGTCTACCTGTGACAAGATATCACTGTAACCTATAAAACAGGACTTCTGTAGGGAACTGTTGGAACTAAAGATCAGTCAACATAGAGGGTTAAGGAAGATAGTACTAGTGGTCTATCTGTATCTCCAACAAAGAAGAGTTCTATTTATTTATTTATTTATTTTTTAAACTTCCCGGAGTTAGGAGTCACTTGCCCATTTATCACTGCAAAGAGTTATAAACAAAAGAGATACATCCTTTCTTACAATAATATCTTTGCAACCAACATCCCCTGATCAATCAGCCATTATACTAGTTGATACTTTTCAGCAAAGTTACTGGGAATAATTTCAAAATGTTCTAACTCCCTAAAAGGGCCTGATTGCCTTGGTATGATTTAAGAGGAAATAACAAACAATTGTTAAGAAAATAATTGCTTAATTCCTGTATACTGTATACAGTAGAAAAGTGGTGGGACTCTCTACCTTAAGGCCTGTAAACAGTAAAAAAGTGGTGGGACTCTCTACCTTAATGCCTGTATACAGTAGAAAAGTGGTGGGTCGCTCTACCTTAAGGCCTGTATACAGTAGAAAAGAGGTGGGACTCTCTACCTTAAGGCCTGTATCCAGTAGAAAAGTGGTGGGACTCTCTTCCTTAAGGCCTGTATACAGTAGAAAAGAGGTGGGACTCTCTACCTTAAGGCCTGTAAACAGTAGAAAAGTGGTGGGACTCTCTACCTTCAGGCCTGTATAGAGAAGAAAAGTGGTGGGGCTCTCTACCTTAAGGCCTGTATACAGCAGAAAAGTGGTGGGTCTCTCTACCTTAAGGCCTGTATACAGCAGAAAAGTGGTGGGTCTCTCTACCTTAAGGCCTGTATACAGCAGAAAAGTGGTGGGCCTCTCTACCTTAAGGCCTGTAAACAGTAAAAAAGTGGTGGGCCTCTCTACCTTAAGGCCTGTATAGAGAAGAAAAGTGGTGGGACTCTCTACCTTCAGGCCTGTATAGAGAAGAAAAGTGGTGGGACTCTCTACCTTAAGGCGTGTATACAGTAGAAAAGTGGTGGGACTATCTACCTTAAGGCCTGTAAACAGTAAAAAAGTGGTGGGACTCTCTACCTTAATGCCTGTATACAGTAAAAAAGTGGTGGGACTCTCTACCTTAATGCCTGTATACAGTAAAAAAGTGGTGGGACTCTCTACCTTAATGCCTGTATACAGTAGAAAAGTGGTGGGTCGCTCTACCTTAAGGCCTGTATACAGTAGAAAAGGGGTGGGACTCTCTACCTTAAGGCCTGTATCCAGTAGAAAAGTGGTGGGACTCTCTACCTTAATGCCTGTATACAGTAAAAAAGTGGTGGGACTCTCTACCTTAAGGGCTGTATAGAGAAGAAAAGTGGTGGGGCTCTCTACCTTAAGGCCTGTATACAGCAGAAAAGTGGTGGGTCTCTCTACCTTAAGGCCTGTATACCGTAGAAAAGTGGTGGAACTCTCTACCTTAAGGCCTGTATACGGTAGAAAAGTGGTGGGACTCTCTACCTTAAGGCCTGTATAGAGAAGAAAAGTGGTGGGGCTCTCTACCTAGAGAAGAGGGGGACTCTACCTAAGGCCTGTATACAGCAGAAATGAAGAAAAGTGGTTGGGCTTTCTACCTTAAATGTAAGAAAAGGTTTTGAATTGAGCCTGGCCCATTGCTTATAATCCCCTTACCTATTCATTTTCTGGACGCAAACAGGCATGATTGATGCTAACGATATTTGCCACTAGTAGTTAATGCTTAAACACCTTCCTCTGACCGGTGTTGTGCTGGTCAAATTCCCACCTGTAGTGGCGGTCACGCTATCTCACCATAAGTGCTCATCAGTTGACTTATGGTGATGATGTTTCGTTCGCTCACCTGCGCTGGTCAAGCCAGCTCACCTGTACACTGGTGAGTTTATTTCACGGACAGAGACTTTTGATGAAGTTATCCTAGAGAGAGTGTCATATTTATTTACACACAGGTGTAGATGTGATTTACTACCTGCCTGCTCTTAGTTCTTCTAGCTTAGTGACCAGAACTGACCGGTGTGCTGTACCTGTAAATTACCTGACTACGGCCAAAAAATAATGTGTTTAGGGTTACAGGCTGAAAATTGGGCAAGGTCGGTAGGTACTAGAGAAAGGGATGGTCAGGTGGTGTAATGGATAGTGTGCTAGCCTTTTAACAAGACAGCCAGGGTTCTATTTCCTGATTGGTGGTTAAAGGTAATGGAGTCAGATAATGCCTAACAACATGGGTTTTCTACAGGTACTCCAGTTTCCTCTCACATTAATTATATAAGACCCTCTTCCCACCTCTTCCGGGGAAATCAAGAGTGATTAATGAAAGTTAGAAAATTATGTGTCCTAGTTTTAAAATAAAGTTTAGATATATCTATAAAGGCATGAAAGTTTTTATTTTTTTTATTTTTACATTTTTTAATGCATAATTTTCAATTCTACTCTGACATTATTTTGTTAATTATGTAGTCGTAGACTAACTTGTTGAACTCCTTAAATTAAGTCTTATGCATGGTTTTTGCCAAAGGTGCCCATTAGAAGCTGTGTTACCTTCCAATCAATCCTTTAATTATGTAGCCCTTAAGTTTAAAATATTAGTTATTCTGTTATAAAAATTCCTAGGGTAAAAATTTCTCTTGATATATTTAAGAAAAAACATACAGCTGCAGTAAAATCTATTTATACTGCCATCCTTTGTCCAGCAAAATGTTGGCATTATAAAGGGGTTTTGTGATGTATTGAGGGAAATATAGGGGATTACTAAGAAAAAAGGAATAGCATGAAAATCATACTGAAGAAGGGACGCTATATCAAGGTTTTGCTGTATAGCTTTCCGTTACACTAACTACAGGAGGCACAGTAGTCTAATGGTAGGATGTCAGGCTTGTGACCGAAGGGTTGCGGGTTCGACTCATGGAACGGCACTGTGTTGTATCTTTGAGCAAGATACTTTACTCTGCTTGTTCCAGTCTACTCAGCTGTAAATGAGTATGTGGTTGGGCATTGCTTGAATTGTAGAATGCTAGCTGTGAACGCCGAAATGGTAGCACCGGCTGTATGCTCCCCAGAGAGTTGAGAAAGATAATGGCTGGTTACAAAGGCCCTATAACCTTGGATAATAATTTGTGAACAGCTTTGAGACGAACTACGAACTAGGTTGTGATAAAGAGGTATATAAGAACCTCAAATTATTATTATTACTATATACATCAGACAGTGGGCAGCGCTATGGATTTCCTAACCCTGGGGCAGTCAATGGTTTCTGACATTAGCCCGCCTCTATTGATGTGTTGTACCAGTGGCGGGGAAAACATAAACAAATTTGTGGCTACTTTTACATTAATCAAACATGTCAGTATCCAGCAGCTAGAGAAATATCAGAAGTGCCAAAAATAAGCCGAGTCCAGCTGCTCACCTGTAGAGTAGCCACACAACACCTGGCAGCGGTCAGCTAGTGGTCAGCAATAGTGGTCAAGAATTTTTAGACAAGTTCACCACAAATCAATTTGCATATACTCTAAAAATCCTGTAATAATCCCAAGGAGCCAATATATAATCTCTCACTCCAAAAGTAGGGGGATACAGGCTTATAACAGGACAATGATATACAAATGTAGGGGGATACAGGCTTATAACAGGACAATGATATACAAAAGTAGGAGGATATAGGCTTATAACAGGACAATGATATACAAATGTAGGGGGATACAGGCTTATAACAGGACAATGATATACAAATGAAGGGGGATACAGGCTTATAACAGGACAATGATATACAAATGTAAGGGGATATAGGCTTATAACAGGACAATGATATACAAAAGTAGGGGGATACAGGCTTATAACAGGACAATGATATACAAATGTAGCATTTGTTTCTATTTCTAATGAACTGCATTGTATTTGGGTGGGCTTATTACGAGACAAGGACTTATTACCGGATAAATACAGTATTTTATATATCTTGTTAGCCTATGTTTATAAAGAAAATATCTATCATCTATACCTATAAGATATGATGTATCTTTGTTGTGTACAAAAGATTCACTTCATTTTATTACAGAAGTCTTATACTTGTAAATTTGGAAAATTAATAGTTAGGATAACTACCAACGGGAACACAGTCTAGAACCAGCTCGCTGGCCCAATGATGACATGCAGTTTTATACTGGTATTAATCAGTAGATCGCTTCACATCAATAAAATAACAGTTATGGTATGCAGAATTTATTTCAATTAGGTTCAATTAGGCATTTTTTCTATTATCTTGATCAGTCGAGAGAAATATATTGCCACTTATTTTAAAAGACTGTGTATACAAATCATTTCGATTAAATTAACTGCAATTATTTCCAGAAATTCAAAACTTATGCTTTAATTTGAAGTGAAGGGTTTGATTTAATCAAATTGATGGCAAATGTATTATATTACTGAACAGGTTTTTTCCCCCCGAACCTATTAGCAGTGTATTTTTACTTACGCCAGATTAATGTTTTGATTGCGATATAAGTGAACTTTCTTACAGCTCACAGTAATGTATTGACAAGTAATCATGTAAAGTAATCAGTACATCCTAAATGTCTTCAGAACAAGTTATCTCCCTTCATTGGGCCCCGGTGTAATTTAATGTGCAAGAAGCATTAAAAATCTCAGCACAACTGATGAAATATTGGTAACTTCAAGTCGTTTTTGCAGTATAAAACATTCAGTCTTATGATATTTCAGGTTTGAGGAATTAAATCTTACGCTTTTTAGGTTCGCTGCCCAGGTATGTATACTTCAAACCTGCCTACGACCTCTATGAAGTATGTGCTCATTACGGTAAATATCAGTAAAATTTGACATTTAACAGTAAAATAGACACATTTCTCTTATAATGTTGTAAATGCTAGCAGATTTTTGATACTGTGTCAACACAGTACTGCAGAGATTTAAAGACCCAATCCTTTAACACATTCACCCCTGAAGACACATTTTAACTCTCCCAATTCAAAGGTTGGAATAGTTCATTATGAAATTTCAGGGGTGAATGAGTTAATCATTGGAAAGTTTTTCTGATGCACTCTGCTTTTTAGCTTAACATGTATTGTACGACGAACAACACTACAATAAGTTTTTTTACTGAAGCCGACAAACTTGAAGAAATGGGGATGGGCTTATTACCAGGCATCCACCCTTTGCACAGAAAATTTAAAGGAAAAGTCAAGGTGGGCTTAATACCAGCAAAGCCGTGAGTTTATCACCGGGAAAATACGGTATATTGTTGAAATTTACCTGAAAACTTTTATCTTTGAATTCTAAGCCAGGATAAAATCATTTGCTCTCACATAAGCTCAAGCCTAAGTTTCAGGAACTTTCCTTAACCAAGATTTAATTTACGATTAGGAAAAAGTTATTTGTCGAGTTAGGGAAAATCTTAAGGCAAAGGAAATTTTTCTTAACTTTTCCTTCCTATGCAAAAAAAAAGCAAAGTATTTTTTTTAAGTTAAGCAATGTTTGTAAAACTGATGCTTAATTTCATTTACTCATTTACCCCTAAAGACACATTTGAACTCTTCCAATTCGAAGCTTGGCATATTTCATTATGAAATTCCAAGGGTGAATGAGTGAAGTGAAGACTTGGTGTCACAAACAACGTTAAAATATGCTTCACTTTGTGTATTGTGAAACAGGAGATACCTCATTTCTAAATCATTCATACACTCAAATCACATTTCTTTTTGGTGCATGTTTTTTTTCAGATGAAATTATTGAAATTTCAAAAATCTCGGTGATTTACCGTACAAGCACCTTGGCTTCTTGTTTGTATGTGAACATCGGGATCCATCACAACCTTTGTGTGAAAATCTCACATTTTTGTGCAAACAGCTTGAGGGAGTTTTAGGTTTTTTTCTCTCCTGTTTTGTAAGAAGCTTTGTGTGAATATATATATAGACCTACATTTTCCAATTGACCAATTAGGTTTCCAGTGACCCGAGAGATGAGAAGAGATAGGGGGTCATCCAGGACCAGGAAATCCTCACCAGAAGAATGCTGACACTAACTAGAGAGCATGCCAGGGGTCACTTCATCCGTCTATAAATAGACACAGCGAAACACTGGATAACTCTTAAAATGGGACCAAAACACTTTCCCTGGGATGTACAAACATCAAGATCTTGTTGTGATTGATTTCTATGCTTAGTTTCCCCTATTCCTCAATCGCCCTTCATACCGGGTGGTATCCAAGCAACGGAACCAACCGAACCTAAATTAGAGAAACAATGTTGGCTATATATCCCTGCAACATCAAGATTTAATGCTAATTAACTAGCTAAATGGCTCAATCCGGTCATATTATCAGCATTTTTCTATAAGAGATATTTACTTTTGTGTTTTTAGCTGTGAAGTAGAAAATTTAAATTATTCTTTATAATAATTTTGTGGATATCGCATAACGGCACTTTGTTTTTTTTGAAATTTAGGATATGCCAACTAAGAAGTCTCCGATTATTGCGACAATTTCTCAATCCTCCGTCATAATGTGAATATCCTTATCATACTTTTCATGCAGATTTTCAAATGAATATTTTAAATACTGTAAAAGAACTTATATTAGCAGACTCAAATTCTAGTGTTTTATTGAATTTTAACAGATTGGTACATTAAAGACTTAGCACACTCATAATATATACAATATATAGGAATCTCATTTAGTGCTGTCATTATTTAGCACAAGATTCAAAGCACCAAAAGCGCTAGAATAACGCTAAAATATATATTTATATGTTTACAGTAGATCTTCTAGCTAAAATATATATGTATACGTTTACAGTAGATCTTCTACCTGAGATGCAGGTAAGAGCATGCCAGCTTGTGATTGTGGTATTATTTAAGTTTTTTCTGATATAAATGGCTCTCAGAGCTAGTCTTGTAAGGTCTCCAGTGTGTTCTGTGTTCTCTATGGGAGACATGGACAACACGACATGGATTTGTGTTCAGAAATGACTTGCTTCACAAAACAAGAACATAGACCCACAACGATTCTTAATAGTCCATTAATCTTGTCGATCTGTGGTCTTACTAAGGTTAGCGGGTTAATTACCTGTAAATCTACAGGTAGTACCTTACAAGTATCTCCAATCAACAGGTAAATATTGTACAGGTACGTCTTCCAGGCGACGGAATCCTGACGTTTCCATCGCACATCAAGATGTTTATCAAATACTATTAACACTACACCATTCTCCTAGTGTATTCAGGCTCTGTTGAAAGTGACAACGCTTAACCTCTCGGTTCACAATGGCCGAGTAAATACTACGAGAAATGCGAACAATTTACGGACACTCGAGATACTCGTAAAGTGACCAATTTGAGGCTGAAGTAGGTGTCACAGTTAAAACCCTTTCATAAGTCATCGGCCTATTAGGGTAGATAGGAATACAAACGACCCTGTAGGCTGTACCAGGTAGGAACAATTATTACCTACGACACGGAAAACAGTCTGGTTACCTTCGTACCCTAGCAAAGGAAAATGTCAAATCATATTTCGGAAAGGAAATTCAACTTTTCAGTTATAAAAATTAAAAACAAAAAAATATTAAAAATATGCAGTTTGTGAAAAAGACTATAAATAATTGTCTGTATGATAAAATAGTGTTTGGTTTTCTGTTTGCAAGTGATAGTTCTCAAGTTGAATGTTTTTCAACAAATGGATTCATTGCAATTTATATACGAGTCTCGATGTTGTCCCTCATATTCACAGAGTTTATCAACAAGTATTATTTACTGTGTATCAAATACATAACCAGCGAAACTCATAAAGAAAGTGGAAATCTCAAGTCGCCAATGTTTTCCCCAAATTCAATCAGAGAAACGATCCCAAAGAACTTTACTGTTTATAGTCACCGGGTGTGGCTTCCCACGAAACAGAACCCACAGGAAGAAAAGGTGACAATAATTACTGTATTAGTAGTAATAAGAACACCTGCCTTAATAATCACTAACTACCAGGTATTCCACAAATTCAATTTGAATTTTTATTCTAAAAGTTTAGATATTTTCTGTTCTGGAGTTTTATAATTTCCACCACCAAAGTGAAGGCCAACATGAGTATACAGAAAGAAACGGAAGCAGTGTCACAAAACATCTGCTCAAAGAGAGTGACCTGCACAATCTTTCAGAATGATAAACCATTTAATACACGAGGAATTCAACTTTATTAAATGGTTTATCATATTGCCTAACCCTAACCCTAACGAGGAATTCAACTTTGGAACAGGATTAAGAGACCTTTAGGTCCCTGCCATGGCCGAAAACAGACAAATCATACTTGGGGTGTTTTCTGGAGAAAATATTTACCGATGAAAGCCCCCAACTCGTTAGCTGTATCCGTGTCCAGTGTGTCTATTACATCAAATACGGTACTAGCTCGTAATTCATCGAATGATGTGATCGAGGATGATAAAGAATACCAGCATGTATACTGTAGGTCTATTTCTCAGGGCACCATTAGTACTTAGAGCTGTGATGTTTTACAAACTCAGTTTTTTTAACTATTTCCTTTTTATGAGTCTACAGAACAGTGTTTAATGTCCGAAACAACTTGCTTAATCATCAAAACTAATTTACTATAAATGGTGTTTTTTTCACCGGGCGAATTTCTGTAACAGTAACAATTTTCTATGAAAGATCTAACCAGCGAAATTCGTTTCAAATTAATCCATCTTTACATGACACTACAGCTTTTTACCCTGGCCACTAGACCAGAAATCATTGAAAGACAGATCATGCGAAATTGATCCTTTTAACTGTTAGAACACAAAATGTTTTACAGGATTTCACAAAATCAGAATTTACAGAATACCACTTTCCCATGATGTTAAAAAAATGTTAAATAAAATATTGAATTGGAAGAGTTCGAATGTGTCTTCAGGGGTGAACGAGTTAAACTCATTGACTATTAACCCTAGAAGCCACATTCTAATGAGCTTGGTCTAATACGATTAGTCGTAGAAATATTTAATTACAGTCGCTGATTTCATTGTGTGTAATCACATAGACGTTTATGTGTATCACAGATATAAACATCGACCAAAATATTGCGGTTTATGTCATAGAGTATAACAAAGAGAACACATTGCAGAAAAACTAATATTATATCAGAATATTTAATACGATCAGTGACCAGCTGAGCCAATAATTTGTACTAATAACATTTTCTCGGTACCAATATTTCCGATCAGGTCATTGACACTTCCGTACTTTTACAAGGACGAAACTTTCAGAACAGACTGCCAAGCAGGGCTCTAGTTTTATTAAAGTAAAAAGTTCCGCAACTTTTCTTCACAATTGTGTACAGGCCCTGTAATTATATAAGTTGTCAAGAAAGGTAAATACAAAAGAACAAAATTCCAATTCTTCGCTGTGTGTGTATAACTAAACTGTCTATTAATAGTGCCACTTTTCATAGAAGCAACAGTTTGACAATTTAACATTTTGTCCAACTATCTTAGGAACTTCCATCAAAAATTCCTCAAATGTTTCTATTCTTATTTTTAAAAAATGGATACAACATACATGAAGGTCATTTTAAACCATTTATGACAAGATAAAAATCATACTTTGCATAAATGTCATTTAAATGATAATACAACTATATATAAGCTTGAATAGTCAAATCACCTTAACTCTTTCACCCCTACAAATTTAAACTGGACTTGCCCAGTCATTGATTTGGTAAGGTTCAAATGTGACTTTAGGGGTGAATGGGTTTATGCTGCTGCATTGAAAACCCCTCGTCGATTAACTAACTAACGAGTCCAGATTAAGAACGTCATGCAATGTTTTATAAACGTGTAATACTAAGTTCGTATTGAGGTAAATAACGTTCAGCACAGTTTGGATCCTGTTGCACACGCAGCTTCAATTCCAAACATGACAGATCATGCATGTGTTTCCGTGTTCCGGTTTCGTGATATGAAGCGTGTACAGGTCGTTGATATCCAGCATGTACACGTGTATTTCTCAATCATCCAATAGTATTTATCTACGTAGGAAATCTAAATTGAATAAATACTTTATTTTCAAATGCAGAGAAATGTATTGCTCGATTCCGATATCCAAAAGGTTATCCCTGAGAATATGTAACAGTGTCTGCTGATATAGGCCACACTTTAGACCCGATTACCAGTCTTATCTGATGGCTCAACAGCCGGGGTTGAAATTGTGGAATCTTTTACATTTTATGCAAATAAAAATTCTGCTGGAAAGCATGTAAACTTGGCCTTACTGTCGAGTTAGAATTAAAACTTGAAACCAAATAATCACCGAAGGTTTTTAAGTACTTTGCATGTATCTAGACATTTACATTTTATAGCCGAAATGAGGTCAAAACAAAAAACCAAAAAATCTGCATTTCCACTTTCCCTACATACGTACCCTAGATTTTGTTTTTAACAAAATTTGAATACAGTATTTACCCTAAAGTTAGCCCAGGAAACAAACATAACATCTAAAGTTATGGAGGTGGTCTTACTGTATTACAGGAGAATGAAATATGATTTGGGAAGATTCTACTAAACTATATAGAAAACATGTATGGGTGGGCTTATTACCAGGCATGGATTAATTGCCAGATAAATATGTTAAGCAAATTTTAACCTTTTCACACCTATTAACAGTTTAGTAGACTCTACCATGCATTGATCTGGATGAGTCCATTACGGTCTACAGTGGTGGAAGGGTAAAAAGTACTTTGCAAAGCATAAAGTTTTTGAAAACCAAAAACAGAAACAAAACAATTAGTGTGTTCCTGTCAACATGTTAAAGTGTACTCATTCACCCCCTGAAGACACATTTGAACTCTTCCAATTCCAAGGTCAGAATAGTTCATTATGAAATTTAAGGGGTGAATGAGTAAACTTGAATGAAGTGAATTTTCATAGGATTGTTTTAAAGCCAAACTTCAACAAAACAAAACAAGCTAGTACAGATGATTATACCCCTTACATAGATGTCCAAAATATCAAACCTACGCCCACGAAACGTAGACATTACTGAAATAATCATGACTGGCACTTCATATTTCAACCTCTCACTCCATCCTAATTTGGTGTTTATCTCCAGAGAAAACACTGGTAATGTTCAAATTGTATGATGGTGTTACATATATTCCAGGCCTGCTGGCCCTCAGGGATATTAGCTGTTTGGAGAGTGGCACAACAAAGACTAACGATAGACAGGGAAAGTGAAGGCTTGAGGGTTTAACGTCACACTACCAGGCATACAGACCAAATTCATTTAGGACCAGTAGTTTTCCCCTTATTCCAGCAAGATCAGTGTTTTCCTGGAGGTCCAGTGAGGCCAAATGATTTGCAAGCACTAGAACTAAATTTTTAGAGCACATGGTCCAGTCTGTTTCTCTATAGCCTGACAAAGGTTCTCTAAACAAACCACTAGGCCCAGACAGTGTTTCCCTAACTAAACCACTAGGCCCAGACGGTGTTTCCCTAACTAAACCCCTAGGCCCAGACAGTGATTCCCTAACTAAACCACTAGGCCCAGACAGTGATTCCCTAACTAAACCACTAGGCCGAGACAGTGATTGCATAACTAAACCACTAGGCCCAGACAGTGATAATAGGTACACAGTGTTGTATATGGACCTAGATGTAAGGAAATGTTAGGTTGGGCCTAGGGAAACAAGCCTATAGTCCTTGGTCTAAAGAAACATTGGCTGAGGTAATCATAATGGGGCCTGGTATTGTTTTGTTGAAGGAAATAAATGTACAGTTAAGACAAAGCAGTAGGCTTAGTGTGTTTCTCTGGCCAATCTTTACAGCAATTTCTTAAATCTTGGGCCCCAATATGTTTTCCTTGGCTCACATACACTCGTTTCCCTAGGCCCATACACACTGTTTCCCTTGACAAAACACTATAAGGCTTTGGGAGTTGATCTAGGCCCATCTTAACAGTATTTTCTTTAGATCTAGGCCCAATATAATTCCATTAGCCCATCTTCAGTGATTGACTCTAGACAAAGCACTAGACTTTGGATGTTTATCTCGGCCCATCTTAACAGTGTTTCCATACATCTTTCCATTAGCCCACCTTCAGTGTGTCCCTAGACAAACCACTAGACTCAGTGTGCTAGGCCACCAATGTTTCTTCCCACTCCGTGTTTGTGCCAGTTAGAATGAAACCAGTTAAATATTGACACACAAATCCTGTACATACACTAAAACATGTCTAGTAGCAATCCCTGTTTACTTTCCCTCGGCGGGTCATTGAGCTACTGGGTCGTCCCGCATTGGGTACACTGTCGCCTCTCTGTATAGATATCTGAAAGGTTAAGGAGCCCTCCATTACTATATAATAGCCATTTCTTCAGATACAGTTACAGACATCGTGTGCTGTTTTGTCAATGTTGAGATAATTATGTTGTCCGTTTTGTGTTGAATAGCCAGGCCGAGCCCTATTTGAGATAACTTTATGTTTTGGGGCGGAGAATTGCGATATCACACCAACGCCTCTTGGATATGTACATAGGTACGCCTTTGGAATTTTGTCTTGTATGGTATTTCTGGGGTCAGTGACCTTTAATTTTGTGACAAAGTCTACCTGTTTTTGAGATAAAGGAGAAAGGGGGGCGGGGTACTAGCTTACAGTACCAGAGAGCTCTATGTTGAGAATTTTATCCACTTATCGCATTTAAAAGTATTTGATCTTTTTCTCCCTAGTCAAAATAAACACTCCCCCTTTCTTTGCTGATTTTAAGGTTATGATATTTTGAGATCTGTTTAAGACACTCGATTCTGATATTGATTGTGTGAGTACCATTCATAACACTTAAAATCTTCTTGTTTCGGTGTGTTTGATCTTTTTATCCGTCCCTGTCAATCAAAATTCACTGGATCTACCCTGTAACTGCTGTGGCAGTGTCAGAGGTCTGATAAAACATTTAAGTCATCCTAGACAATAAATATTCAGAATCAAACAGTTATTAAAGGTAAGCACAGGGAAGCTATATTTTTACCTTAACTCATTCACCCCTTAAATTTAATAATGAACTATTCAAACCTTTGAATTGGAAGAGTTCAAATGTGTCTTCAGGGGTGAATGAGTTAAACGTTATGTTTCTGTTCGTTTTATTAGAGTTATCTCCCTTAAATTTTCAAAAAGCGTAACTGGTTATCTTGACATATATAAGCCAACAGATCAACACATAATTTCTGACTAAAATAAGGGGGGCTTATTTCAGGGCAATAAAACAGTATTTGTTGGTAGTTCTTCTGAACTTCAATTAATAGAAGTGGGCTTATTGCCAGGCATGGGCTTATTGGTGGATAAATACGGTGTATAATACTTTAGAATTAGCTGAGGTGGCGAGGGTTTTAAATACATTAAATGTGATACATGTTATTTGACTATGTTGAAATTAAATTTAAAACCGATACTTTTGTTTTTTAGTTTGGAAATCTTTTGGACAGAACATGATCATAAAGTGCTACAATATTCTCTCTACCTATGAAAGAACTGACCGAAAAATCTCAAAAATTTGACAGCGAACATCCATGACCAAATTTTATAATCATAGTCACATTTTGTAATGCAAAATGACTGATCAGTTCAAGCTTGTAATCTGAGATGCCAAGACACACTATTTAGGACACAAAGAGGCACTATTGTCTTATGAAGTTAGCTGCGAAGAATATGTAATCACTTGCAGAAACCTATACTCAGCCGTTCTGGTATCACAATGGTAATGTGCATATAACCTTATCACAGACATCTATAAACCCTATCACAGCTTTCCGCCTATCATTATTACAAAAATACCTGTCGGCGTTACCTGTACAAGCTCTCACAGATAGACTGTTTGTACAGTGAAATCTGGACAGCTACAAGTGGTTTACTGAGGGGCTGTAAGCATCCTTGAGACCCGTCGAGTCTCTAGCGCTTGCTGAGAAAGAGGAAGGGTCGAGGATATTTCAGAAAAAGCCACCTAACCGGAGATTGAGGTGTTTAAACAAAACCTTTATAAGCAATTTCGCATAAAATGTAGGCAAACGGGAGAGACTATAAAGAAAAGCCGTCATCAAGCCATATGTGTGCCAAGTGGAAAGAACAAGGACACATATCAGAATTTTGAGGGTTTGGCCGACTTTGTTAGGAAAGCTCCGTGAAGAGACAGATCAGTGACAGAACGTGGCTGACTTTGTTAGGAAAGCCCCACGAGGAGACAGATCTGTGACTGAACATGGCCGACTTTGTTAGGAAAGCTCTGTGAAGAGACAGATCAGTGACAGAACGTGGCTGGCTTTGTTAGGAAAGATCGGTGAAGAGACAGATCTGTGACTGAACATGGCCGACTTTGTTAGGAAAGCTCCGTGAGGAGACAGATCTGGGATTGAACGTAAGATACATGTCCCTGGCAATGAGTCAATGAAACCTGACCATTTTGGGGAGAGGGCCAGAGAGCCCTACCAGAGTTATTTATGGTCCTAGTCAGACCAACAGGCCAGCCACAGGTGTGAAGGTGTTAATTTATGTATAGCTATCACCAGGTATGAGGTCAGACTGCTGGGTCAACCACCAAGGGAGTAAAGAGATGATGTATGTTTCACAATGAAATATACATCTCACACTAACTACTTCATACTGTGTGTACAGTCTTGGTAGATTCTGTACTTCATACCTGTATACAGGTAAACACATACATATATTAACAGATGAATTTCTTTACACCTTTGTTTTCCCCCAGATTTTGTCCAGTGAATTCATACAACACGTATTTTTTGAAGATGAAATTTATCTCAGATATAGAATATTAATTCTGTTCACATACACTTTCAATACATTTTCATTGAAAAGTCATGAAAACAAGACTATTAGGCCCAAGAAATTTGATATGTCTGTTCGGGGTTTTTTCCTACATATTCTAATTTGAACTTCCAGGCGGACCTAACAGCTGATTTCATGCCAAATTTTAGACAAAAACAGAAAATTTTGTTTTTACTCCATAAACACAGCATAAAAACTTAGAAATTAGGTAAGGCCGTACAAATATATTATTTGAACCGAATTAAATATTATGATGTATTCATGAAGAATCTTGTGTTCTAGATTATTTATTCTCCCCACAAGGAAGTGGAATTTTTGGTAAATCATACTTGTTAATTTCCTACATATAATAAACCTTACAAGGAAAAGACTATTTAATGATTAGTCATGGAAGAGAAGGAAATTCTGGTTACTGTCACTTAAATTCACTTGATATATTTAAAATCATACAGAAAAAAACATTTTACTGTCAACACCAAACATTTGTTGCCAAACCTCGAAATGAACGTCAACAAGACAGAATTCAGAATATGAAACTGACGTTGAATATATTTTGATGACATTGCATGACTTTGAAACTTGCCAGCCAATGTTGCGATCTCCCTGTCAAAGCGAAATGGTCTATCAAAATATCAGCTACAGTTTTATCAAAATCATTTGGATCAATTCATCAATAAATGATTCCTTTCATAAACTGATTTTTTTGCAGAAAAAAACTTATAAATACATGTAAAAAGATGAATCATTATTGCAATACAATTATTATATTTCAAACATTCCTACGACTAAATTCATAGCCAGTACGAGTGCAAATGTCGCAACCTATATAGGTGTCCTTGGAGGTGGCTTAACGCGGCACACATATTTGTAATAAAGACTTTACCCAGATTCCTAAAATTCAATTTCAAATATTTAGTACAAGACGAAAAACCTAATTTAAAGATAAGGTTAGCCTTTTCTATTATGAACATGAGGTTTTTGATAAGGGGAGCTTCCTGTTAGAAGAGCTGAGCATTTAATGTTTTTACAAGAAGAGCAAGAGTGTACATTCCGCTTACATAGGGATCTGTGTTGTAATAGGGAGGGTGAAACCTACCCAGATCTCTGAAAGGATAAGGTCTTACAGTAATATCACCTAATGACTTTTCAATAACGCAGAAAAATCCTGGGTTCTGCGGAACTCAAAAACAATTTGTTGAACAAGATTGAATTTGAAAGGGGAAACTTCCCTGTGATCAATAATCGGAAGTACAGAGATATATGATAGCACACAGGTAGATTAAAGCCGTTTTCACCTGTCCTAACGAGGTTCTGTAAGTCTGTCCAGCTGGCGATTTCCTGTGGCCTATCGGACACTATACTCAATAGGGCCAGGTTTATTACAATTTTAATCTCCTCAAACACCATACAATGGCCCCCAACATCATAATTTCTGCCATAACAACACGATATCTCGTCCACAACCACCCTGATGTGATAAGGAACAATTGGGAGAAGATTAATTAGAACTCCCCCATAACTGAAGGAGAAGAATCTAGCTTGCAGTTCTATAAAGAAATTGTGGGTAAGGAGCTAAGCTAGATCCAGCAAGCACTTATAGGGACTAGGCTTCTAGCTATAGGTAGCTAGGATTTTGACAAGGTCAGGCATGTGTTTAGTGACTTGCCCTCTTGCTTTAAGTAAAGGACACACTAAGCTAGCCAGGACTTTAGCAAGGTCAAGCATGTCTTTATTGACTGGCACTCTTGCTTTAAGTAAAGAATGCATTGAGCTAGCTAGAACTTAAGCACTGTTTAATGTGTTTTAGGGGCTATAGGCCTACACTTGGGCCAAGAATCAGCTCCGAAAGGCTTGGAGTCTCCCTACTTAAAAGGCTTGGAGTCTCCCTACTTAAAAGGCTTGGAGTCTCCATACTTAAGCAGTTAGGGGCTAAGATTATACCTATTCCAACCAGCCCATATTGTATGGCGGGGGCAAAAAAATAAATTTCTGACATACAGGGCTAACTAGCGGTGCCTAGCTTGACGGAAATCCCAAAAAGAAACATGCCATTTAGCTCAAAGTTATCTCCAAGATGCCCTATCATGCATCGTGGGAATTTTTTTGAACAGCACTCTGTTGCATACCATCAGCAATGTTTAATTAACTTCTTCACCCCTGAAATTTCATAATGAACTAATCCAACCTATGAATTGGAGGAGTTCAAATGAGTGTTCAGGGGTGAATGAAGTAAATCCAGCAAGCACAAATGTCAAGCTGAGTATAGGACTCTATCAATGTCCTGCAATCCCTTCGAGGTTAGAAGTCTGATTCAAGACAGCAATGACAGGCTTGAAAGACTATGGAAGTCGCAATTAGGGTTTAGGGACAAAGCTGCAAGGTAGGTAAGGAGTCTTCAAGCGAATTGTAGGGGCTAAAACTTAACAGGTAGGTTGTTTAGGATGCACTTTTTTAGGGACAAAGCTGCAAAGAGAGTCTAAAGATAATTTTAGGGGCTATACCTATAACAGGTAGGTTGTGCAGGATGCACTTTAGGAAGGTATCTGATACAGAAATAAATTAATATTAATTAGCAATAGTAAATATTCAGTTAATTGCGTTATTGAGCACACCTGCCAAAACACACAAGCTGCTGTCACTACCAGGCTTCGTCGTTTACATACAATAGTTACCGCGTTCCGAGGCAGCAGGTTTTAATTATCGCTGATGTGGTTGTAACTCCAGGGAGGTTTGAAAATTTACATGAATTGCCACTGATGAGTAGTCGATCACGTCCGTAAGGATCGGAAATATTATGTCAATATACGTACAATCGCAGTAAAACACGGGATACATTCATCGCTCTCTGCCGTGAATTGGGCTTGATTAATAATGAATCATCCGAATTAATTTCATAAATCATCACTCAACTCCCTTTGAAGTGGGTTAGGCCTTTGACTTGAATCAAAAGGTGTTATTATTTCACCGTCGGATCTATGAGAGGATCGGCTTGTGGTGTCTTCTCTTAGGTATTAGTTCATATATCACACACCTTGTCAGTAGTGTTATTTCAACTATGCCAGAATTACGACATCATATTGTGTATTTTGTAACAGTATATACCGGTATTAGGTCTAATATAAAATAATAGATTGTTTGTCATAACATTTGTCAATAGACCTAAAAAACATTATTAGAAATAATCTTTTGAAATTTTAATTCTGTATTTTTTTTCAATCATCTGCTTAATTGATTAGAATCTCAGTATAACTACCTACCTACCCAAACTTAAAATCCTCTGTCCAGTTTAAGCAAACACACATTTTCTTACAATTGGCCTCAACTCGTTCACCCCTGAAGACACATTTGAACTCTTCCAATTCAAAGATTGGAATAGTTCATTATGAAATTTCAGGGGTGAATGAGTTAACCTGTAACACTAAACTGTAGGAATCTAATAACTATCCTTTAGAAACTACAAGAAATATATTGCTCATTAAGTCACAAACTTGTTGAAACATTCCGTCTGCCAATAGCAATGTATCACAAGCCCATTTTTATATTTTTTGTAATAAAAGAAACATTTTAACCGATTGGAGGAACAAACAAGAATGCCGACTATGTCGCTCAAGGTTAAAATGAAAAGTTATTTTTAAATTTCTCATAAACGTATTGGCTAAGAATGAAGACATCAATATTTCAATGTAAATCGTAAACTAATCAATAAACACTGAATGTTTAGGCCTTTAATAAATCTATTTGCGTAATATCCTGTCAGCTGACATCCCCATTTGAGTGTTCTGACTAACTTCCATTGATATACCGGATTAAGATATACGTCAGTAAGCGAACATAATATTCCACTTTACCGTAGGATCTTGTCATCTTTTGATTAGATATTTTTTAGTTTTACGTCCAAATTTTGTCTATTTATGTTTGGTTTGCTATGTGATCATAATAATTTCACAAATTCTTTACACATTTACAACTTACAGATCAACGGACCCCAAATAACATGTTTTAAAGAAAGTACAGATATATACAGGCCAGGGAATCCCACAGGCTACCATAGGTTTATCAGAGAAGGTACTTAATAAGGGCTCCACAAACAATTACATTTTATCAGTCTTCATTTAACTCATTCACTCCTGAAGACATGTCATTTAAACTCTTCCAATTCAAAGGATGGAATAGTTCATTATGAAATTTCAGGGGTGAATGAGTTAAATCTGATTTGTCATCTACTTCATTCTCGTTTCCAACCAAATTGTTATATTTTCGTAAATTTTCCTAAATACATAAAAACTGTTAAATTGCTTTATGTAGCTAGTAATAAGATTTCAGATAGTAAAAAACTGGCAAAATATAGATTTTTCCGAAATTTCATACCAAATTTATTTTCAATTACTTGATTGCTTGAGCGCATGTACATAAAACTCCAGTAGTTCTTTTGTCAATTAAATGTATTTCTGAACATTTAGATGCGATAGGAAATGCATTCTCTGAATCAGCTAGGAGCCCACAATCTGATCATGAAAAACTCTTGTTTTTTTACGAGTTGATTCCAATACTTCAGCTTCCTCTGTGATTAGTTAACTTGGAATGTGTCAGGTTGAAAAACCGACATCTGAGTTTAGTCGTAACTGGTCGTAAGTTTGACTGATGCTGCATCAACAGCTTCAATCATCCCTATCGACGATCGTAACAAATCCTGACCTCTGTTACACAGTCACTTAATTGTAAGTTAATTTATCTGTAAGATTTTAATTTTTATATGGTAAAGCTAACCATGCTTTACTGTCAGCTTGACTGCAGATCTCGAGTTGATATTGTATTATATATACCCTTTATCTGGCATACAGTTGCATAAGAAGTCAAGTCGGGAAAAGGATAATACTGAGTATTCAAACAAGCCCCTTAGCAATCAGCATCTCAGCTCACTTCAAAGGTCCTTAGCGATGGCACTCGGTAATACAAACCTATATTGTATTACAGTTCCACCACTTTACACCGCAAAACAAAAAAGGATTTCATGCTGATGAAGATATTAGGTCAAAAAAAAAATATGTGTTTTCAGTTCCTTATCAACTCTAATTTTCCTTTTTTTCCCACTACCTTTAAACAAACAGTGTTAACTCATTCACCACTGAAATATCATAATGAACTATTCCAACCTTTGAATTGGAATAATTCAAATGTGTCTTTAGGGGTAAATGAGTTAAGGTTTGAAACTTTGTCTACATATGATCTGTACACATAATTTGCTAAATGTCTACCTTCCTTAGCTATTTTTCTGAGAGCAAAAAGAAGAAACATTTTTTTTATTTTTTTGGCCTGAATTTGTGGCCCTGTTTCCTGATCTGTTACATCAGTTTTGCCTACACTCACATGGAATTCATTATTGTTTTATATCTGAAGTTTGATGTTTGTGTGGAAACTAACTTCCAAAACAGATTACATTATAGAATGTTCCCAAGAAATATAAACCATTTTATCAATTTTATTTTGTAATCTTACACAATTTCGTAAGAAAGAAGTAATTTGATTAGCGCACATGGAAGAATATTCTATAAATAGAACCAAACTACAGTGAGTAAAATACAGCTCTAATAAAAAAAATATGATAATAAGATATTTTTTCCAAGATTATATACATGTATAAGATGTTTTTTAAATAACAAGACTCATTTCAAATTGAGAAAAAATGTGTCTCTGCAGTTCTCACTGAGCTTCATCAAATAATGCATTCACCCCTGAAATTTCATAAAGAACTATTCCAACACTTGAATTGGAAGAGTTCAAATGTGTCTTCAGTGGTGAATGAGTTAAATTGGATTTATCATATCACTTAACTTTTAAACGATACAGTAACAATAAGTGTTGCAGGATCGTGACTGAAGTTGTCACCACTAAATAGCTGGGTCAAATGCTCAATCAGGTTTATAATTGATTGACACCTGAAACTTTTTTTTATTTTATATTTGATATCTCTTTCGTGCATTGTAACGGTTTCTTATTGCAAATCAACCCATCACGGCCATAAAACACGACCACCAATTCAACGGCCAGGAAATTGTGACTTGTACAGTATTCAAATCGTGCCGTCGGTTACAAATGATATGTGGTGAGATTTCCTCCTCTTTTGTGGAGATATACACAACAATCGGTCCTATACGATTTTCAAATTACTCTTTTACGGGTTTGCTCGCTACGTTAAAAAGGGCTCTCGCATTGATAACACAAAAAAGGCATGACTTCAATCACAAATGTAGGATTTGGTACACAAGCTTACGGAGAACCAATTCATGTCAGTCGGGAATATTGAAAACAGATCTGGACACCTGGTCGCCAATCTTCACCGACTAGTTAGTTTTATCATTCAACTAAATTTTTCATCTCAGATTTACATTTTTAAACTGACTACAGAAAAAAAAATGACAATATTTAATTAAATTATTATAATTTTTTAACAATTTATGAAATATTTTGATTGTGAATATTAAAACATAAAAAAATAAATACATTATGAATAGTATTTCTATCTTTCAAGCTGACAAATATTTGAAAAGAAGACAATGGCACTCCCCTCCAGTGAAGTCCATTCCGATCAACCTGTGTCATGTAGATTAAATATTATAGTGTTTGACTTTCTGGGTACATTTTAAATAAGATGACAAATTTTCATGACAATGGAGATTTAGATGGAATGTTACCAAAACATACGATTACCTGTACCAGTACAAATTAAATGTATTTATAATGTGATCTATGTACATATGGAAACATCAGTCAAATTTAAATTCCTTATTTGTGGAAAAAAAATTGAAGACATATTTCCACTTTATGATCAAAGAATAATCCTCCTTACAAATATGAAGACATAGTTTTATTAATAAAAATCCTTTCACCCCTAGGTAACTTTAGTAGACCCTACCATACACTGATCTGGATGAGTCCATTATGGTCTACAGTGGTGAAAGGGTTAATTATTAGTGCTGCGGAGTATGTGACGATTCATACTTGGATCTTCAGACAGATTTAAGATTTTCCTGTCACGACTGAAATTCTACTCAACGAAAAAAACGTAGAGGCCCTTATTTAATTAGGGTAAGAAAGAAAAACTGGTAAACATGACTATAGTATTTAGGTGTCATACGCCAACATCCCGTCCCTACTTCATTACGACGATTTTCACAGATGTATACATTTAGCTCATACTTGTCAGAATTACAGGAAACCCAGTATGGCAGCGATTAGGTACGAAATAGTCGCCAAAGTCATATGTTTATGTATTGGCTACAAGCAGTACAAAACCTTGTAGATATGAGGCTATAGAAACGTGGACTTATCACAGTTTAGGCCTGCCAATATTCTATATCTATACTACAGTACTTATCACAGCACACTAGGTGAATGGGAACGTGCAGTATATAAATATTTAAATTAATGAATGAAAACATTCATTAGGAGTTGATAGCGTTGTGAATGTAACACTTGAGCTAACACCTGTATATATTTAGTAATTGATAGGGTATGGAATCAGAAGGTGAATGAAACCTACACAGGTTATTCCTGACCCTATTTCTCACTCTAACAGTGGTGATAGACATGCAGAGGCCTGCAACAAGGCTATGTGTTACTGTGTTACCAAAGCCTTTTTCTTCAGCAGTTAAAACAGCTGTAAAATGTGCATATTTTTGGCAAACACTTACCAAAATTTATTGTGTGGTATGCACATTGTAAGCCAAATAGAATGTCAACATTGATTTTTTTTTTTTTAAAGCTGAAAGAAATTCCAACTTTTCCCCCGACTTCAATAGTTTTTGAATTGGAAATACAAGTCTACACCAGGAAAACATAAGTTTATATTGTATGAATGTTGAGTACTCACAATCTCTGCAGGTTGGGCATTGTACTGAACAGGTGTCCTGGAATAGCTACTAGTCGGTTTCTGTCCAATCTCCTGAAAAACAATTATACACTACCATTGTAATTCAACCTCTACCGTAGCAACACAAATTGTATCAAATGTGCTTGAAAATATTGGCTGCATGTTCAGAATTACCATTTTTAATTGCTATTAAATGCTCTGCTGAAATAAGCAATACATCTGATCATCAATTTAATTATATAAGTTAAGTCTGACGACTAAGTCCCATTTGATCACAGACTTTCAGTCTAATTATGTTATCCAACCACAGGTGTTTGTTACAAATGTCTGACATACACACAATTATTATGCTATACTGATATGGATCACAGCACACATAAACGTGTATGTTTATGTGTGCTGACCCATATCAGTATACTGTATTTCAGACATTTGTAACAAACACTTGCAATCCAACCTATGAAGTAATTAGCCGCAGTCGATCCTGCACCCATCACTACACTGAAGTTTCTTCCGAAATTATTAATTATCTCCTTTTAAAAATGTAAAACATAAATAGTTAAATAAAATAAAGGGGTAGGTCAGTTATTTTGGACTAGCTGAGGTTTCCCTCAAGACCTTCTGCCGGACCACAGGTATTTCTAGCTTATTTTATCATGTAAGTCTATACAAGCCCCTGGTGTGGCTTGACCGGAGCGGACGACGTTTGATATTGATTGTTGCTACCAGACGCGACAAAACCTGCTGGTGGTGATAAAACTGAACACTAAGGTATCAATATTAATCATTGTCAACACTGAATCCACTTTCAAACCATACTACCGAGACCAGCAACGTTTGTTCTTGATCAGATTTTCCCGCAATAGGTTACTTCCGGGTTAGCCTATTCTAATCGAGTTACTGAAACCAATCGCCGTATATATTTATCCGGATTTTCACTTGAGCAAAAGCATGGTTCAAGAAATGCAGCCAACATAATTATCTGTAATTTTAATGATTTAAATAAATTATTTACTTCTTGATATAGATATATAAAAAAAACATTTGTGGGATTGGTTTGTTTTCTAAGACAATTGCTTTTTTATTCTTTCCTTAAATTAGATTTACATTCTGGTCCTCTCCGACTTCAAAAACGATGTATATCACAAGTCCGATCTGCAATATAAGACTCAATGCTTCATTATCTAGAATGTGTTTCCGTCCGTCAGTCGGATCCAATACCCCTTTTGTCGTCATGAAAAGTATTATGGGATATTCAAGATCCCATGGTCAGTCATTTAAACTGTTTCCGGTTTAAATGGTACCCAGGTAATTCATTGATATCACGATCAAATGGGTAAAAAGCGTTTTCGCCACAGGATCGTTCAAGATAACGGGAATAGCTATCCAGCTATATAACAGTTCCGCCTGATCGTTCTCGTTATATAACACACCTGTTGCCAGATTAATACAGAGATAATCAGTTTAATAGATTTCCCGCCTTTATTCGTGAAATTGTTTCGTCTTCTATTTCCCGATCTGTCTTTTTTTTCTCATTAAACGGGACCAGCAAATCGACGGCCGTCGACGCGATAGCGACTGAGACATTCGTGGTAATACTTTCCCGCCTTATCTGTCCAACAATAAGCCTACGTGGTTCTGAGTCTTCGCGGTCCCCGCGTGTTTCCTCGTATCTAATCTTACCGCCGCTAGATGTCGTCTGTCGATGAATTAAGTATATTACGAGAACGTCAAATCGATTCTACTTAATTAAGTTCCCCGATACTTGAACTGTTGTGTTTTCGCCGTGGTTCTCGAGAGGGGGTCAACGGGTGTACACTTGAACGACAAGACAGACAGCGTCATCTTAGTTTTAACTTTTATTATATACATTCCACTGAAAGAAGCGTGAGAACTGATATGGGTGAATGATATACAGATCGTTCAAAAAAGGAAGTAGTCTCCAGAAAATGGTGGCCAAGTGTCTAACTATCCGTCAGATATCGTCGGATGTCACATCCTGGCTGCCTTCCGTCTGAAACTGGGGAATGACATTTAGAGGTCGTTTCCAATAGGGTCAAATGTCAACGAAATTTGTCCACAATGCCATTAATGACACAATAAATATGTTGCCATCACCTTGACATTCATCACAGAAATTCAACTTGACGAAATTGCTGTGCAAAAGAAATGCACATCGCTTATGCAACTAGACCAATATACAATACCTAGCTTATACAACCTGGTAAAAGTCAGTCTGCGTTAGGATTAAGATCGTCGGCACCACTGGTCAACCGTTAGCTAGCACGAGCGGTCAATAACCTCCCTATCACGCTAAGCTTATCAGAAGATTGATTTAGCACAGACGGGTTTCAAACTTTGATTGGATCGGCAGTTGCGCTTTTTACAGTTTCCTTTTTTAAATCATTCACCAGGGTAAAAAAAGTCAAAACAGTGTGTTTACACAACACATCGCCAGTCACAGCAAAGAAACTGGGTGAGTGGGTATCCAGTCTACGTCTGGCTCGACAACCATCGGTCAACAACGACGTGTTTCTGATAAAATACTAAACGTTAGAACGAGAATTGACCATTAGTGCGTATGTTTGACCATAGTTCGCAGGCACACGCCCGCGGTCAGCGATTTCATTTAGAAAGCGGATCTACGCTAACACCCCCCCCCCCCCCCCCCAAAAAAAAAAAAAAAAGTTATTCCAAAAATTAATTATTTCGGGATAATTAAAGCCTCATTTAATAATGGGTAAAAGTGACTGATATGTTTTATTTTGCAATGTTGGTGAAGCGTTATCTAAGGAATCCAAACCAAGGTAGGACTAACATTAGTTTATCACTGGTAGTCCATCTAAGAGGTGAGTTCATTGTGCGAGAACACAGGAACTATTTTTTGAGATAATGTATACTTTTTTGTGGGACTTGAAGTAGAATAGAATAAAGTGTTTTGTGTAATTTTTGAAGCTCCTAATTCAGACATAAATCCCCGTGGCTATTCCGGAGTCCGAATGTCTGGGAAAAAGTCCTGTGAGGTTTCCGTGGAAACTGATTGAGTACGCTGTAGGCCTACCTTGTCCATCTACACACAGATCAGCGATTTGTATCAATACTAAATCATTATCATTGAAATCGAACTGTCATCACAGAGGAAAGATTGACCCCCGGGGTCAGCGAGTGGTCAAGATTTACTGCCGCGCAATTGACTACCGAGATAGACAAAGCGACCATTCGATAATGTATACCTATAAACATTTAGAGAAGGGGGTCAGTTGAAGGAGACCAAACGCGTCTTAAACAATGATTTCTAAACAGAACGTGTGTTACGTGTATTCAAAACATTCTAAGTTACGGAACAGGTACAATCACTGGTTACCTAGTGTACCGATATAAACACATTACGATCACCCCAGAGCTGTTGATTTTGCTTCATGTTAAAAATTCTTTGTAATATAAGGACAGATTAAGACTTGCTATCAAACAGCATTTGTAACCGTTGACCTAAGGATGTTGTAACATTCTTATCTTAACCATCAGAAAGGTCATCCGATAGATGTGTACCAGCTGGTCAGCTTCGAAAGGACGAGACATGAACCGGCTTAACAAATATGTTGACAAGGGCGTGCAACCAGCGACCTCGGGCACATTACCACTACAATGTACAAAGAGTTACCTAACCTGTTGACATTTACAAGCAATGTGTTTAACATCATAACAAGAAAGGTTAAAGAATCAATTGAAGATATTGGTCTCCGCCTATGCAAACACCATAGCAATCTTTGGACTCTATGGCACCGGATACGGGTTCGATTCAATTACCGGCATTTTATTACCGCTCACGGCTGGTGATAATGGAGTACAAACTGTTTTGTCGTAACTACAATAGGGGCCGATAATAGCCCCTATTAAGGGACGTGATTTATATTTGAGCAAGATCTGGGTTATCGATAGGGTCGACAAGTTGAAGGGTGATTACGTCATAACCCTTCGTCAATCCCGCGTCACGCGGTTATTTACCGACTTGGTAGGAGCGGAGTCTACTGAAATGTTGCCGCCTGTTTCATAGCTACAACATCTTGATGTTATCTTTTATCACAAACAGGCCGGATAAAGTACTGTTATGACAAATGCTCAGCAATCATTGAGCTACTGTTTTGGATAAGGCATAACATATATCGTGTCTCTGAATATCGTGAACTAACGCGTGACTTGGGTCATGTAGACTGTCAGATGACGTTCATTTCGGGCTGTACGTCTGTCTGTCTGTGATGATTATTACATTATCAACAATGTTATTCTGTATACATTTGGATACCCCCAAAAATGACACATTGAACCTGCGTTTTTTTCCAAAATAAGTCAATGCGTGTCAATATATACAGGAAGGGACGTATGGAGTTAAAAAAAATTGGTAACATTGGAAACAGACACAATTATTCCCATATTACATTTTTTCCCTATCACGCTTTAGTGACGATAACATATCGCCCGTGTTATAGGGCGTATAAATGAGATGTTTTGTAATGTGTAGAGTTAGACGGGCGTATACATTAGTTGTAATGTGTAGAGTTAGGCGGGAGTATAAATTAGTTGTAGGCCTAATGTGTAGAGTTAGGCGGGCGTACTATATAAAGAACAATGACATTCGGGTGCAATAATACCACAACAAAACCCGAACATACTTGATTGAATCTAGAGTGCAATCTCTGCCCTTTATTTACACAACAGCTGACCTCTAAACGACTTTCTGCACTTCCTTTATACTTACAATCTCTCCATTTCGGTAAGGTCCTCGAACGATCCCCTCTCTATCGTGTGTATTTGATTTTCCAACAATAATCTGTAAAAATACGAAATATAATCAATATTTAAATATATCGATTCAATGCATCATCAACCGTAAGAAATCCTCTTTCGGATTCATTTTTCAGGGGCGGGGGGGGGGGGTGTTATCCCAAGTGGTTGTAATATTAAACTTTATAGGAGTATAATTAGAAACTAACGCTTACGGTGGGAAGTAACCATGTTTGAGACTGCTGTCGCTCAAACAAAACTTTGAAACGCTGAAATGAAAGCAATCGAACAAAAGACGACGAAAACAATAGCTGAAGTATTAAGGTAATAAACAGAGACAATCCGAAGGTAATTTGATCCACTCGGAATGCCGCTGATTACAAGGTAATATTCGCGCTGGGTGGCGGGTCAACCCTTTTCAACGAAACCATTCACAATGTTAAAGACGTTTTTTACAAGTGTCTAATTTCTAATGAACTTCATTCAACACGTCCTACGGTGATTAAGGCTTGTTAGCTTAATATCCTTTTATGTCCGACAAGGTTCGAGTGAATTCATTCTTTTTCACAGCGTCACTCCAACAAAACATATTAAAGCAACTAATTAGATTTTCATAAAATTCCAAACACAAAAAGTAATTTTATGTAGGTATTTGTGCGTCGATAAGCTTGCCGATCTTTTGGGGACGAGTATCTCACCGCACAATACTTTAAAGAGCTTGATAAGATTTTTAAAAAGATTTCTTCCGTCAAGCAGAGGCCAGAGAAACAGATAAAAACACTAATACTGTTACGCATGTCGTTTCAAATTTCACGAAATCAAAAAGTTGGTTGTTAAACAAATTTGTAACCCTTTGAGATTGGAAATGGCATAGTGGTTTTGCACCTGGAAGGCAATAAGCACTTAACCAGATTAATGTTTTAACGATATGAACTTCACGCAAAGTTGAAAGGAAATCGTTGATACAGATATCATGCATTCAATGACTTGATCTTTATCACTTTTCCGGAAGTTCGTTTTGTTTTGTTTAAGTTCCAGTCCGGTTTTTTAATTATACGCTCGAAGTTCTGATATCCTCTTCAGTCCGTGGATTACGTCAGTGAAGTTATCTCCAGTGCACAAAGACTCATTGTTTCACATGGTGGGAGTAAAATTCAGACAATATAAATACTATATCAAATTGTTTATATGACCGCAGATAAGCCCATGTCCTAGTTACCGGAATTGTGAGTTGTCTTTGTATTTATTGTACTCATCCATGACCAAATTCAAAAAATGGTATTTGTTCTATATTCGGTATCTTAATATCTTAATTACCGTCACATTTGTTTTCAAAAACAGTTCATTGTCAATATTTTAAAGAAAATGCTTAAAAAATGCTGACATACACTTCAAATCCATTCAGATATTACAAAATGTAGGTTACTTCACAAAAACAAAATTTTATTATCAAACTGAATCTAGATTTTTGATTCGATAGCAATCACATTAAGGAAGATTTTGTAAATGTTTTTTACATTTATCGACTTAACCTTCTTGCGGAACGAACCGCTGTCTCATAGTATTTTTATACCAACAGTTCAAATATTCATTTCCTTGCTCGTTTCAAGTTAATATTGATATCTTTTTTTATTTTTATGGCTCTGCAAACTTTTTTAAATTGGCTCCTCAAATCTTGATCTGAGTTGTTGTTTTTTACTTACGCACGAGTAAATATTTCATGAATAAACCGTTGTAGACATATCGTTTTACGTCGGTGGACGCCAAACATCAGGTAGAAGTCACGTACCTGTGGGCATGCGTAGATAGCATCTACGTAGAAATACGTATCACCGGGAACTCTAACTTATCATTCAATATGTATCTGGGTATCTCAGACTCGTAAACACCACATATACCGCCTATATATCATAACAATAGTTAAAGTAAAGCGACTTCTTTGATAAACAATGGAGGGGTGTGGATCGGTGGGTAAGGGGATGGGAGGGGGGAATCGAGAGATATATTGGAGAATTTTCATTCAGTTTCACCGCTATCTGTACTGTCTATTATGATACAAACGTGTGATTTATAATGAAATTGGACGTTAATATGATGAAGGGAAAGTGCTGAAAGTACAAAACATTTGACAATGCCCCAGTCGTATCAGATCAGTTACTCATTGTCATATGTCACGACACCCTACAATTGTCCATTTTCACGCAGATCAGATTACACGGCGTGAGACTCAAGTTGTTACATCGCGTTTTCGTACGTTTTGTGTGATAGAGTTACCAACTTTTCGCTTATTTAGTAACAAACTAGCTTGTATTTCATAATAATGGCACCAGAATCGTAAATGCAGACCAAGATTAGACGAAAATCTAGCCGAGGTTAAAAAGGTAAACGTCAATCACGTATTGTTGATTGAAGTGAAGTATTAATCATCGCCCATTCTTAGCAGTACGATTAGGAAAGGGTTTCAGGTCAGAAATTCAAGTTTTTGGTCCAGTTTTTGTTTCTAAAAGAAGAATGTCAGAATAAGAGAAAATGTTACACAACCTGTTTCCATTTTCAGGTATAATGGTATAGATTTAATCGAAATCTTTTAATACCCGTATTAACTCAAGATATGGGTCAAAAGTCACCATTTATAAACAATCCTCTCACATTTAGTTTATCATTACAGAGAAAGGCCGTGAACTTAAACATATGAGATTTATAAAAAGAAGTTTTAGAATTGGTATGGGCGCGGTTGCAAATCAAAATGAGCTGAGAACCTCGATTCTACAAACATAAAGGATATTTGTTATTATTTTTATCACAACCGATATTGGCTTCAGCTGCCCATTATTGAAAAAGGCCGAGTGTGAATTGGAAATCGCTTAATCACGAAGTCGAAAATAAGTTGTTACCAATCGAGTACGTCTTACATTCACGTACATGAATTTGTAATGATTTTTTTTTTTTTTTTGTGTTTGTCTTCACTTGGAGGAAACTTTTATTTATTCCTAACGAGAAATCATGTGACGATGCTGCCTCGTATCTGTCACTCACGGTCTAACAGCCCCCGACCCTGCGAGAAGTCAAAAACATTGGAAGTCCCTGTGCATACAGGACAACTATAAACACCGGTAATCTCACCGATTGTGATTTCCGGAGCGTTCAGACTCTATAGGGTATTTATTTACGATGAAGAGGTTTTTCACTTAGGTCCGAGTACCCGCTCTTTGTGTTAGATATTCACACGGACTTTCCCTACGCAAACACTTACGTCTACGCAATAATTTATTACGTCATCAATATTGATTTAGTCAGAGTATCGATCACGAACTCTAATACTGGAAGTCAACATTTCGAATGGGTGGGAATATTTTTATAAATGTATGGTTAGTTTCACGTCTAAAACTGTTTGAGGTGAGAGACGGGTATACATAAACGTTCAACTGTCTTTATATGTTTAATATTTTTGCAAATAACACATTCGAACAGGTATACATATTTTGAATAATCGGTTTGAGAAACACTAAACATCTTGTATTTGTTGTTTCATTTAGAACGTGTCTGCTGACAAATCTGCGATGCCCCATGGTGATAAAACCCTCTGATTGCTTCGCATGTTTGAAAGTTACACGTGGAAAATAACAATGACCGAACGGTATTAGGACCGGGTGCAGAATTGTCTCATATTTGCAGAGAGGATTATATTTATCGCACCCCTAATCCTCCGACTGCCCATTCCGGTGTTTATGATAGCCCCGCTCTTTGTTCATGTGAGAAGAATGCCAAAGAAATTGAAATAGTTCTCGGGTATATTACAGATTTAAATTGTATGCAAAGTTTGCCAAATACTTATAACCGTCAAATAAGCACGGATATTGCCTACAATCACCAATAGCTACTGAATAGAGGGGATTTCGTCGAGAGTGTTTTGTTTGAACAAGGAAAAATGGCAAAACTGGCTAATGGCAACACTAACCTTCTGTCGACTTGTGTTATTTGACGTTTATATTGTCGTTTCGAGGGTCTAATTCGTTTTGGCTTTACTACGCATGTCGCTAAGTAAGAAAATGGGGTCTCGAAATTACAGCTTTGCTTCAAAGTCTTTACCTTCTCATTACTATTTTGTGTTTTTACCAGCGGAGATGAGATATTGCGGACTTTGCTATTCACGTTCCTATGTTGATACAAACTCGCGCGAGCGCAGCACGTTACACCATTCTACATGTAGCCTGGTACGTGTGATCAGAGACCGCCAGGTGGCGCGTCATGCCATTGCTCACAATGCATGCATTGTATGTTATAAACCTACTGTTCTACGGTATCAAAACATGTTTTCGATGGTAAATACTCTTGTGGGATCATAAAAAGCATTGATCCTATATTTCATTGTCTTTTTGTGTTTCACCTTTTCGTGTACACGGAATCTTAATCAATTCTTTGCAGACACTGAAATGCTAATAAACACAAGAAAGCGTGTTCAACCTTTACCGCATGTGCATTCCCTATAGCCGTTATCATCGTTCTAACGACAATCACGCTGACGTTTACACCACTAGACGACAGAGTCGGTATAGACGCGTACAGACAGAGGTCCGGAACGCTAACCCGTTCACATGAGAACCTCGATCCAAGGGTATGCAGCATACAGGAGTCTTTGCTCTCTTGGTATGCAGAACACTTACGAGGGTCTGATGCGGGACATCTGTTTTTACGTTGGTTAACTACCGAGTTTAAACACCGTGAAATCTACTTAGTGTGTCGCTCGCTACACGTCTATAGTTGTAGTCGGGGGTCACATAATCCTTCCCCCCTCCCGTGTCGTTCCTCCCGGGGAAGACTATAGATCCATTAACACATCAAAAGAGCGCGATGTACATATCTGATACAATGTAACTATTGATAAACATCTGTATTACTGATTTGTTTCCCAATTATTTTTTTTACTTCTATTTATAGGTTAATCTGAGGTTGGCAAACTAGAGTATCCACCTCATGTCAAAACATTGTGATTACTGCAGCTAAGAAATGTACCTATATTACCGAGCTGAAACGAACACGACTCCAACATCATAATGTAATAATTGTTTCATATATAAAACAGAAGTAGTCGGTTCCGAAGGCTTGACTAGCCGATAAACTCGGCAAATAGTAGTGTGTGTAATCTTTACTGACACAAACACAGTCAAACCTCTATAAAACGAACTTCGAACTTACGAATTTCTTAACGTGTCGAACTTACAGCAAAGTCCGGGGTTTTTTTCTTTGTATAAATCTACTGATTTTCCATTTATGAATCGAACTTTTATGAGTCGCATTTCTCGCTGTTTCAAATTACATTCAAGGCCCGATCATTAGGATAACATTGTAAATTAGAACTATTGAATCTAAGTAAATACTTGTACGAGAACAGTGAAACACTTATTCATCAAACATATTTTTCTTATTATATTGAATCCAATATTTATAGATTTTAAATTATAATTTTTTGCCTTGTGTTCTGTCATTTAACAATCTTATTCTGTCATATGTAGATTTCAAAGATGTTTGAAGTCAACATTCATGAGTCGAAGTCTCTATGATTCGATTATTCCCCGATGGTACCGCAAAGTTGGAAACATCGAAGTTTGACTACATAGAAAGAACCGATTCAGTCAATTCAAATCTTAGAAAGTTTTGCGATCTATTACAGTAGAACTGGATGTCGGTACTGAAATGGACAATGCCGTGACACTTTTGGTAAATTCCATACTTACAAATTTCTAAGTTGGTGATATCCCTCGAAGTCTCTCCTTCTGATTATTGTAATATTATTGCCTTGTAGATCTCTGGAAAATAAACATAGATAATAGATAAGTATACATACAAACCACACAACGTGGGTCAGCATCGGAATCGCCACCGGAACGCCACAGGAATGTGCGACATACAATATGAATTCTAGAGATATTGTGTTTAAAATATTGAAAATAATACATCGTTTGGTAATTTTTTCAAATGGCATTGTAGATGAATATCCTGTTTTGCTATTTTGATCAAAAGTTTTATCTTTTTTGGTTTATGGCTTAAATAGTTGCTACATCCAAAAACTAAACACGTTCACTATATTACAAATACTTACTACTACTGAAAAATGAAAGTAATAAAATGTGATGGGGTAAAATATGTAAATGTATGTTATGACAAGTTACACTTCCTATAGTATATATACTAGGTCTATTTAGCCACAGTGTCTGTGTTTAAACAAAAACACGGGTTGATAAATAGCCTCTTCTGGTCAATAGGTGACTCCATTTTGGGAAGGTATTACGTTTTTAACGTTTTTTAACGTTTTCCAGATTTCCTATTTATAACCGACGGACATGTAACTGTTAACTGTTCGAGAGTAAATATCAACATTTTGCCATCATGAGATTGGATTGTGGTGGCCGATATTATGCATTAACATTTATAAGGGGTGCAATTGAACTTTTCCTCATCAGACTAGTACTCCCGACTTCTTTTATTAATCCAACGGTACACTTCTTAATAGTCAGTCAATTTTCGCGGTACGAAGGTAACTGTTATATTTTCGGAGCGCACACTTATGATTTGCAAAACTTAAAGTAATAAAAATCGTAAACTTGCGCATATTTTTTGGGCAAACATACAGAGTTGGCGTGCATTTCGTTTGTTTCTACTACAAACGCCACTTAAGACTGAATGTCGAGCGGATGTGTAGATCTCAAAGATATGTATATATCTGTATGTATATCAACAATTAGTGTTTGTGTCTGTGATACATCAGTCCTGTAACCATGCAGACCTACCCCGAGTCGCGACTTCTGTTTTATGTTTCTCGCGTGCACGTGCGCGCATTCCTCTTTCATACAAATAACTTAAAATAGAGTGTGACCCTACAACATATACGTATCTAGGTATCAGAAATAGTAAATTTGCCTGCGGTTTTATCAATTGCTACAAACTCGAAATAAATCCTGCAATATATTGGAAATACCCTCGTTTCGCGTGCCCGTCACGTGAAACTCAAAACATGGGGCTGCCTCGGTATCGGTACTATCGCCAATTAATGTAACCGAGGGCGAAACATCTATCTATATTAATTTTTGAGACCTACTCCAAACAAATCAAAACTGTGGCCACATGAATTTATTTGGTACTTGTATTTCTCAATATATATACTAAGACCACTTGAGATTGATCAAAAGTACGACATACCTTTTTTATCTATAATAATTTTGAGACTTGTGCGTGTAGCCAAAAATGATGGGTAACTTCTGTCGCCTTTACGCGCGTAGAAGTGGCCAAACACGTGCACCCGCATTTTATACAGCCGCGATTCGGAGTCTGTAAAACTGTATTTTGTTTACAGTGAAGGGAGATGAGATGAACACGAGGGGCTTATCTTGAGTAGGGAGGGTTTTCTGGGGTCGCGCTGATATAGAATCTACCAGTGGCGAACTGTACAGGAAGGTCGAGAAAAACCTGGTCCTTACGACGTCTAGGAACAGATCATCCGCGTCCACGCATTTTTCAGTTTCTTATATACATGTATGTGTTTCGTCTGTTCGTCAATGAACTTCGTTTGTATAAATGTGTCTAAGCTAGTTTAATTCTGAGCACGTATTAAATAGTCTGCAATACGTGAATGCACAATCACATGTAAATATTTATATGGGTGTACATTTTTAAAATTCAAGAATCTTAAAGAGCAACTTTATGTACACCATACCACTGAAAGAAAACATAGTTTGATAAAACTTTACGGTTTGGTTTTCTTTATTTTCAGATGAACATTAAACACGCCTTGTTCTTTTCTATGTAACTACTCTTCCTGTTGATATTTTATTCATTTATTTATTTTCTGTTATACATAAATGTCAACATATAAATGGCCACTATTTACAATACTGTACATGTCGCTGGTTGTTTCGGGAGTAAACATGAGATTTGACATAAACCTTTATACGGGTGAACACACGGCTATGGCGACTGACGATAACACACGCTTTGTGTCTCGCCTCTCCTTATTTCTTATCTGCACTAAAACGTCGCACGTGCTGTGCTCGTCCTAAAAACTAGGTTAATTATCGATGACGTAAGTTGTATGTGACACACATTTCGCGGGTATTTACGTACTCTAGTGAAAATATATATACTTTAACGCATTACACTCCGTCCCAAGAACTACACTTTATAATTGTCAAGACACGAACTGCGCTTGACTTTAAAAACTATAACAATATTTCGGCATTTGCACGTGAATTGCCTGTACCTTTATCAAATTTGTGTAAGTCTGGTGAAAATGATCTGACTACCGAAAGTAGTGCTGCGACATTATCAAACAACGGTGTCAAATTTTGTTTATATTTGAGAGCAAGTATCAATGATCAATGCACTTTGTGAACTTACTATGCAGGTACTTCACACTCTCTGCATTCCTACCAAATTATTTATTGTGAAATAATTTGACATAAAATTAATCGGATCTAACAATGCCTTACCTAGGTAAATCATGAGTTTATTTAACCTTGTGTTACGAGGTTTTATACCTAGTATGAAAAAGTGAAGGTGGTCTTGTTACCTAAACATCCATTATACACAATAATACACTTACCTGTGTTATAAAAAATGTCCTATATATACATACTTACCGGTATATTAAATATTTTACAGGTGAGCTAAATATAGGTAACATTCTCTACGGGCGCTTAATTGGGATCTATGAAACAAATTTATATATATAATAAACTTCTATTAAGTAAGTAAAGGTGTTCATTTCAAGATATTATGGGATGTTTACAAAGGAAAGCGAGTTAATTAATCACAGTTATGAATCAGAAATGTACTTTAGCGGATGTGAGAAAATGACAACCGAAATGAAATCGATGATAAATTCTTACAGATCTGTTTTCAGACTACATGATGTAGATGGAATGTGTTTAAAATAACATGACTCCTGAATATTCCTTTACAATGTTACCGTTGCTATCGAGTACAAAAGTATTATTTACAAATAAGATAGATTTGTAATGAAAACTTTTAATATGATAGCACTGGTCCTATTTCCCTAGGGGATTCACATCAATGACGATTGCTAGAGATATACCATTCAATTGTTGTTGTATTTCAATAAATGATCGACATTTGATAATGTCCCAAGGGTGTATAAAAATGTCGTTTTAAAATATTGTGATGTCATTTCTAGCGTCTTGAGGGCGTATCGTAAATTATATATTGTGTCTCTGTCAGCACACCTGTTTGGTCAGGTTTATATTAAAATCACGTTATGTAACAGAAATATCATAAAACTGCCAGCGGAGATTTTAACAATTGGAGACAGATTTAAAAACGAATTGGTCTGGGTTTTTTTATGGCAATCATCTTCAAATTTAAATAATGAAACTTTCATAATAATGAAAAAGCAGATAAATTCTTAGACGATTACTCCAAAGTGGGTCCGGAATATGTAACTGTCAAATTTGACGTACAAAGGACGAAAGTTTGACATGTATGAATTATTATAGCTTCTCTTGTTCAAGATTAATTCGAATTTCTTCATCGTTGTGAAATGTTTCGTATATTTCTGGAAAGCATGTTTCAGATTTTCTTGACTAGCATTTACAGATTTCGCTCCAAATCGTTTAGATAACTTTATTGTTATTAGTGAAAATGGTAGAGTTAAGGACTGGACGTAACTGATCAAAATTGCTCCTTTAAAGCTACAAGACATTTTATCAACTGCCTGTAGCTTAACAGGTTTGTTTCTGAGAGAAAATCTATACTAGGGCCTACATACTTTTTCAACTGTCTGTTGCTAAATGGATTTACTTTATGTGACAGAAAGGCGGGATCTAGCAAAGTTTCTGTGACAGAAACATGGAGAGGACTTGGACGAATACATTTTTGTGTCAAGGCGACACTTGATAAAAACACGGGAATGTGTATCTAACGGAAAGAAAACTAGTTTCAAGACATCAAATATGTAAAAACGACACATAACGCTACCTAATGTAAAGTTAGCATTGTCTGGAAACACACAAATAGGGAATGCAGCAATATCTGTAGTCGTTAACACTAGATATAGGGTACAAAAAACACTCAACAATTTGTCTTGGTGAATTGAGGTTCCCGAGTTTCTATTCTCGGTGTTTACCTGTGAAATTTAATTGGGACATTTGAATTTTTTTACCTGCACTTTGAAACTCAATTTGTTAGATATGAGATTGAAGGAAACGACGGCGTTTCAGTGATTTCATTATGTTTACCTGGATAGAACCAGGGCAGGTACGTAATAGGGAGTTATTTTGCACGTGCTAATTTATCACTGGTATACATTTGTAAACGAGATTTTAATTATGTTTGTTTTTAAAACTACACTTCATGGGGGTCCCAGAATAAATACCAGCTAACGTGCTTGTTTCTTTTTGAGAACACCAGCGTTAAAGGGTCCTACATTTTTGAGTATTTTTTACATGTATTATGCGATCTTAATATTCAATTTAAGAAGAAGAATTTTACCATTTTTTAAGTGATACTTACATTTTGTGCGTCTGTTTCGGCATATCCTGAGGCACATTGTTGAAGCCCCTAAACGCACAGTTCACCGTTCTCCCCTCACAAATACACTTCTCCGGACAAACTCCATACACACATTCAATAGAACTTAATAATATACAACCAATATAAATCCAAAACGAAATATCCATGTTGAATTTTAAATATCCTTTAGGCTTCATCTTGATTTTTCCTTTTCAGACTCAAATAAAATAAATAAATTAAAAAATTATAACACAAAAAATATGTAACCTAACTTCTGATGAATTAATCCATATTGATTTGCTGTTTCCACTACATGGTATTTTTTCACTGAAACCGAACTACACACTAATCCTCTGCTTCGTGTTTGAGTGGTATATGAGTCGACGATATGATGATACTCACAATCACAATACTACCCCTTTAACGCTAAGGCGGTGAAGTATAAATCCCGAGGGCACTCGACGAAAAGCTACAGTCCTGTAGACTGTTGTACATATCACAAATAATCGGAGGCCTTCTGATGCACAAGGATGTCACAACGGCGTATTTCCAACTTTTTTGCTGATTTTTTTCTTCACAACCTAAGGTAAATCCATTTGTTGTTGTTCCGTACAGTCCGTTAGCCCGTCCGTTTACTACACACGCCAATACGTACGGTCCATTGCCGTGTGGGGGAGATAACTAAGTTTGTACACACTAAACTCTGAGCCAATCCGGACCGGCTCCTCAGTGTGCTGTCGGAACGGGTCTATCAGACAACCCATTTACGTACTAATATATACATATATATTAAAGGGACGTGGCTAAATTCAGTCAGTTAGGCAATATTCGTAGCAAACGTGTTTGCATTTTATGAATCTTTTGCATTGCATTACTAAATATGTTTAAATCTTCATTTAAAACCGACAAAATTATTATGGTGTAGTTTTAACAACTTTTAAATGTTTAACTCTTCTTTCAATAACAATTTTTATATTTTTTATTCGGTAGCGGATCCAAACTCTGATATTGGTTCTAATTTAGGTCGAGATATTTTCCTAATAAAATAATAATAAACTGTTTGAAAAAAAAAACGTTTACAGACGCTGCAAAATAAAATGAAAACGATAGAATTTATAAAAGACTTCTCCGACTATCAATGACAACTTTTATAATTATGTTGCTCAGAAATAAAATGTTAATTGTTTATTTTAATTAAGTTTTACAAGTGGCAATTTGAAGATTTTAATCCGTAACTCAACAATGTGTCATTTCGATCTCAAAATGTCAAAAATCACCTGCACGCTTTAATTATGAACATTCCTTTCGTAATAACAAAACAGTTGATAAAATCTTGCCTCGCGTTATAGCCTACATCAGCTAATTAAAGGAAAGAATCTACCATTCTTATCATATTCTTGTGTATGTTAAATTGTATGTTAGCTCAATACCTACATGTCTGTCTGGGAAATATAAACAATACTATCTCTGTTTTCACTGCTGTGGATCTCCAGAGTTTTACCTTAACTCTCAACAATTATCAAACAATTAGCATATGTAATTTCAGTGTCCGCACATTTCGGAGTTTATTTTATGCAGATATCGTGGGAAACGAGACCTGTTATCTGTTGAGATCATCTTATCTACTGTTATGGCCGTCTTTTATCTTAATTAAAAGTGTTGTGTGCCTCATCTCGTCAGATTTTGTATAATTGTGTACAGGTATGTGATGTTATCAGTTACCTGGATTGATAAGTTTACACTAACAGTGGGGATAGCGACAGAAACACACCCCCGTCGTCTGTACGGACGGGGCCTGGGAATGACACGAGTCGTTCGGACTGAGGACACAGTGCCAGCTTCTAGCACACACACACTGACAGACTGTTATATAACAATTTTACTTTGGGGACACATGTACAAGCCTTGTAGGATTAAGCCTTCGCCATCAGATTTGGAAACGAAAAGTGGGCGGCACTACATTCTTCTTTTCCCTATCGCCAATCTGTTCCGTATATTACAATATTCGGGTATCATTAACTCCATTAAATATCGATGAGAAAAAGCAGTCATGTTTCTACTTTTGTGGATAGATTAGTAACTTTATGATGCATCATTTCATTTCTCTCGTTTTTATTTTTCTCTTTCTCTTTTCTGTAACGTCTTTTTCATCTTCAAATATGGGATTTCTGGATCCTCCCCAATCCCCCTTACTTAGACACGTTCTTGATTAATTACACGTACTTTGACACCGTGCCACTTTTATATAGATCAGAGACTGGTATATACTATACTTTATATGTCTCTGTATAGATATACAATCTGCATGAAAAATTATACCGAATTTATGGCATTGTAATGGTACTGATAAACTTATTCCTTAGCTTAATTACACTGCTTGAAATTAGAAATTAAAAATCTCATAGTACTTGTGAGTCTATTAAATGTCGCAAGTTACCGATAACTTATATCTTATCGACGCTCTTCTGTCTCCTTATCCAGAATAGGATCAAAATTCAATAAAAATATATAGGACAGTGATTGACAGCAGAATCTGACCTTGCTCCACTCGGCCTTTTTAATAACGAACAAGTTCACGGAGCTGAATTTTTCACCTGTAAACGACGACATCAAAGGACACGCCTTTATTTTGTTCTGCACAGACGTCGATTTCACCCCTAAAGAGTCAAACGTGTAATGTAGAGAAATTTTTTGTAGGCTTTGTGTATCGCGGTCAAAAGAATGCGCGAGACACTGTTTAAATGTTAGACGGAAGAGAATTTTGCTGTGTATTCATATTAACTGTTATTACATCATTTCGTTTCGTTTCTTTATTAGCTGAAGTTTTTGACGTTATAGCAGAGACGTATTTGATTATAGCAAATTAATATCAAACTGTTCTACTAATTGAAAGGCAGATATAATGGTATACATTTAAGTGAAATTATATATATATATATTAGCATATCGTTGTTATTGAAATGTATATTAATTTGAAGTCAAAACATATAATTGTCATGTGCTTCAACTTGACCAGTGCGTTTATGAGGATTTTTAGTAGTACTGGTACTGGCTAATTATATTAGTCTCGCTTTCCGCTAAGGGTCGTTCTCGAGACTTGTGCCACCGCGAGTCTCGAGGGCGAGAGTCTGGGGAAAGCGAGACTATGACTAAATAGGGGTCGTTTTTTGTCATTGATTATTGATCGATTGATAAGGTATAATTGAGCTAGCGTTTGATCGTTAGTGAGTGACAGGCGAGACATTACCAAGCCGATACCTGTAACAACAGTTGTATCCATTGTATAACCGCAATAATTACTGACGAAACTTACCTGATGTGTTATGTACACACACCGATAAATTACGTCACCCACGCCCCGTCACTAATTGCAGAACAAATACCTGTCGCGGCGGTCATTCCATACCAGACTGACCACCAGACAGGGTGATCAACAAATTATTTCCAATAAAGGACGGCCTCATATATCTGACCGCGGCAGACGACCCTTTGTATACCAGAGTTATGGCCCTTTATTACAAACAACGCTTTCATTACACGCACGCCAATACATCAGAGACGTATAGAGTACATGTACTGATCATCAATATGACGGAAACTTGTATTTCTGGTTTTACTTTTTAAAAGTGACATAATTGTTTAAACTTCAATAAGAACTAAATACGCATACATCATAGACGTATATATTATGTAATATACAAGTCTCTGCATACATTATGCGCGCCCTTAATTACTTGTTTCAGGTTCTGAAAGTCTCCGAGTTGATTGGATTTGAAGACATATATAATACCCGTCTTTGAGTTTAACATGGAACGTAATTTCAATAAATGTCAATATTATTACAACGATGGTTTATGTCTTTTGAAACGTAAGTTAAAAAACCCAATCATCCAAATGTTCCGAATTAGATGATGAGACACCGCGAACTTGAGAATATTTGTTATAAATACCAAGGCCATACTTAATTATAATGTACGGACACTTCAATTAATCAATTTTATCCAATAATATACATGTAATTAATGACAGACTGTTCTAACTAGACTGTTTATAGTCGAATATGAAATGAGATGTCAGGACATCACAATAAAGTTTTGGTTTGGGTCTATTTTGTTTAACGTCTAATCTACACCTAAGGTCATTTAAGTTGCCTCATGTATCTCCTATTGAAATTTGATGAAACGTAGTAGGCCTACGAGTAGATCGCTTCTGTACTCCAGTCACCGTAACACAGGGACATGATAAAAAGGGCACAACATGTATATATTGAGACTTTCCTGATTTGCAGGTCCCTGCAGGTAGGGCATAATAATTGTACCTGCTGCCCCCATTGCATGATCGTAAGAGGCGACTAAATTTGGGATCTTTTCTTTTCTCTTCTTTCTAAACAACTTTCTTCCTAATGTCTCCCTTGACAATGCCTTTTTTGGCCTTTATTTGAGCGCTCGCCCCTGTGAGGAAAGCTTTGGGTTCTGTCCCCTGGCCGAGACATACCAGAGTCTGTCAAAATGGTAGTTTCTACACCTACTTAACGTTCAGCAATTTAGGAGTGGGACGACTGGTTCGCCCGTTGTCAGTATAATGTGACCGGGTGGGGTGTCCTGCTGGGTGTCTTCGGCAGTATGTTTCAGTGAGGTAGCACTAAACAGTCGGCATCAGTTCCGCGCTATCACATGGAGACAAACAGAACATATCGCAGCCTCCAAAAACACACACGCATACACTACACTCATGCATCCATGACCATAGCTGTTGATAGGACGTTAAACAATACTAAACCAAACCAAACCAATCCTGATTTGCAAGAAGAACGTTATGTATATACTTACGGTTGGTTGGTTGGTTGTAAGGGTATAACGTCCTATCAACAGCTAAGAACTTTTGAGGAGGTGCCTCCATGTGTGTAATGTATGCGCGCGCGTGTGTGTTTGTGTGTCGGAGACAGTGTCTTTTGGTGTAGATACATGTAGCACGGATCTGATGCCGACTTTATAGTGCTATCTCATTGAAATACCATGATGAAGGCAACAAGCACAACATTCAGCATTTAATTAACAATACCCTCAACTACATGCAAAACACTAGAGATTCCGCTGGGTTTTTTTTTTTTGCTTATGTACAGTTACCTCCCCTTAATGTAATTTTGGATAGAACTGTAGCGCAATTTTGGAAAAGTTCTATTCATCTTCTGATGAATAACAGTTACCTCCCCTTAATTTCCTGTTGGCTATAACTGTAGCGCAATTTTGGAAAAGTTCTATTCATCTTCTGATGAATAACAGTTACCTCCCCTTAATTTCCTTTTGGCTATATAGCGCAATTTGGGAAAAGTTATTTTCATTTTCTGATGGATAAAAGTTACCTCCCCTTAATTTAGTTTTTGATAAAACTGTAGCACAATCTTGGAAAAGTTCTATTCATCTTCTGGTTGATAACCGAGCTACTCAGTACTGAAGAGGACCCGGCACTCAAACAAACAAACAAGCAAAAGTTCCTCCGTTGAACAGAGAGCTCAGTTGGCAGGTGTGTAATCCTGGTCTGAGGTTTTACGTACAGAACACCACTGTTGATAATGTTTTGTTCATTTTATATTGAGGAGTCCTACAAAGTGTGGTTTTCTTTTCAGAAATGATTTATCAAAGCTATGGTCATGCCGAAGAAAAACAGTTTCCAATTATAATAACAGGTTTTGGTAGTGGGACGAGGATCCTTAACTTTTGACGAATACCCGGCACAAAACCATGCAGGGACGGTCACAAAAATGCATTCTATGTCTAAATTCTCAGGTCCATGTGGTCAAAGCAGTATAATAATGACTGTTATTTGTCGCTGCCTCTGTGTAGCATTATAGACCTCCCGGAATGCAGTCTTTAAGTTACCCATATACATACAATGGAAATACATGGATGTGTATTTTATACCGACACTCATAGATTATAAATTATGCAAACACACATGCACAAATTATTACATACATTCGTCTTAAATTTTGTTATTGAATAATGCGCTAATCGATAAGCTATGCACTTGGTAATTGACGCATTCAATCCTACCCCGCGGAACACCTATCAAAGCATACGTACCCAGGCTCTGGTGAAGAACGAGGGCGCTATCTAAAGCCTAATATAGCAGAACGATAACCGCTAAGTTATAATCTGCTATGTTACTTTACTGATGTGTATCTTAAGAATAAATTCAGACCAAAAATGAACGAAAGAAAACACAGCAATCGTGTATATGCATAAATGTCCACGCGCATTGTGTATTTTGATCCCTCCTACTCTCCTACCCCTCCAATTCTCGAGTATTACATAACAATCGGTCGGAAGCAATTTGGAGATGTATCTTTGTTAGAAATCTTTGATCGATTAAGCTTATCTATCATTATAATATCATTATTGGAAATATGATGAGATTAAAATCACATCTGATATTACTATGTACATGTAAGGTTAAAGTCATAAACTTTTAAAGGGACATGTTCCTAACGATTTGATTTGAGGATAGAAATAGTACGGAATTTACAAAAAGAGTTTTGTCATGGGAAGTGACTCTTGTAGACGAGCATAACGTGAACATTCTTCATCTACAACTAACACTGAAAGCCATTCTACAGGAGAATACTCGACCGGTCACACTCTTGCAACTTCCATACTTGCACACGGTGGTGTTAAATGTAACGTCAATCCCATGGTTAACAGCTGGTGAACATAAATCGATGTTGTATTTCTTTTCGTTTCGATATTTTATGAGTTCTTGTCTTTGCTATGTTTTACCGGGTGTTTCAGTTGCTCACTGCCTTCCACCCGCTGTCATGCATATTACCTGGTTCATTTAATACTGTGTTGAATAAGCAGTCTGTTAAAATGGGACACATGGCTAGATAAATAATGACTTCTTATTTCTAATAATAACATTAATCCTACCAACATTGAAAAAAAAAAATATGACGAAACAGTGTCTTTTTCCTTTAAATATTTTCATTCGAAAAATTCGTCTCACGATGATTGAGTTAATTTTTTTAATAAAGATAATTTATCGAACATGCTCCTTTAACTTCACCCGGGTTTAGACGTAACTGAGACAAAGAAGAATGTGTGCTATCTGAACAATGTACCCCCTATGTGCGGAAACACCGCCCGAGGGAGGGTAACATTGACCTCACGACCTCTCGTGTCCCACTAGCGGAACCAGTGACCTCTGACCTATCAGATTACCAAAGAGGTGAAGGTCATTCAATTTAGGTCAATATCGTGTTTCTTACACATCGAGTATCTGGTAGAATTGTCCACCTACAAAATAAAGACAGTCTTTGTCGGGACATGACGATAAGAAATCAATTTAAATGAAGAAAAAATACTGAATATATATGTATTTATATAAATCTGACGATACAAATATTCTCTGAATCTAATAAAAGTGCCATTTTAGTTGGAAAAAATAAAATCAATCTCAATAATATATTTTTTCTCAGCAAGGTTTAGTAATGCGTGTTAGGGTACGTTACGAACTCTGTACTTTCGTATACAACACAGTCTAGTTTATCTTCTTAGATGGAGCTCAATAATAGATCCAGAGAGTTCGATAGGACTTTCGGAACCCCCTGAAGTCTGGAAGTTTTCTTTAGAAAATGCCTACTTGTTTGACTCTAATAAGCCTTGTACACCACACTAACGGGTTAGCTCCATATAAGGCAGTTTTATTGGAGAAATATTTGTTGAAACAAATTACATTAAAGATAGAAGGAATTATAGCTATCAGTTACAGTAATACTGATATTTTAGTTTGGTGGTAATTGGGTCACGGCAGACATTTTTAAAACCACGCCTCATTTCTATATATGGAAATCTTTCTTATTTCCTATATTAACAAGGACCTAACGTTAATCCTTGGCACATGCCCCTTTCCTGTTATTCAGTACATCGTGGCTACAAACAGTATAATTACAATCGGTTGATCATAGAAGGATGAAGAGGGTTGAGCAGCTCGTTAACTTCATTTTTAACAATGACAGATAGACTACACTTGTTTATGTACCAACTGACCGAACATAGTCAAGTTTGTTCCTGTTATATTTTACATCATTTCAGTTATTTTGGTTTAAACTAATGCCACATATCCGGATTTGCATTTGTGTCAAGTCTTGCAGTACATTTTCTTTGATATTTATTTCCACCATTTGATTTTGACTTGATATGTTTAGCGTTTAGCTAAAGTCGTATACGAACGTGTGTTTATGTTTGTAATGTATGTGTGTCAGAGGCGAGTTCTAAGCGTATCTGCTTCCTTGCGATAGCGTGGTTCTGATGTCGACTTTAGAGTCCTTTACTGAAGTACAGGTACCATGTCGAGGTACCAAGCACAGGTACCAAGTACAGGTACCATGTCGAGGTACCAAGCACAGTGTTCTACCTGGTCACATTATACTCTCAATGCTGAACGTTTAGTAAGGCATAACAACTACTATTTTAAGAACTTTGATATGTTCTGGCCTGGAGACAGAACCTATTGCCTTCTTCACCTGGGCGAGCGTTCAGCACTAAGTCAAACATGAGGTATTGCCAAGAGAGGCATGAGGTTAAGAACAAGTTTTTACGGAAGTAGAGAGAAAATATAAAGATCCTAAATATTGAAATGGGTGCGACAGAAATACAAAGTATTTTGTTGTCCCTTAGTGAAGGACACAACATCCCCAGTTCTGCAGTGGGTTCCCTCATTAGTTGCCTTTAACAAAATGCAATGGATAATAACAGGCATATTTGTTCTCTTCTCAATCCCCGACATGCTTTGATGCTGTTTCCAAGGAATATATCCTTTTCCAACTAACGTGAACATGTAAACAAAGATATCAAGACTGGGGATAATGTATGTTAAGGTTTTATATATCGCTTTCCTTAGAGGACAACGGAACACTATCAACCGTATCCGAAAGCCATTTGTCCGAATCCAAATTGATAAACTCCAGTCCGTTTTCATAAAATCGTTCTCATGCTCAAGTCTGATTTCTTGTTCCGTTTATAAATCAATAATTAAGTCTTGTTTTGTCATTTAGTTTGGAGAAAAAACTGGAGAGACTTACAGCCAAATACTGTTTTCAGTGTTTACATTTGACATTTTGATCGTTTGGCATGATTTAAGTGAGCTACCAGAAAGTTTATTTGAACACAGAATCCATGCTTGAGCATGAGAACGGTTTCATAAATACAGGCCCAGATACCACAAAGGAACAATTTCAACCGAATAAGAAGACTTTTCAGTCAAACCAAAATCGTTAAACTCAAAATACCACAAGAGTTCCATTTCCTATCTAAAGCCACAGGCAACACTCTATTGACAAATCAAAGCAAATGAGTCGAGACAGGTTACAAAATTCGTTCGGTGATGGAGGCACTGATAACACAATAGGAGGCGTTAGGTAAATGTGATACTAAGTACTCAACGGCTAAATCCCTTCAATAGGAATTTTGTCAGGGTTTTATGTGCATTGTGCATTGTGCAACACGTTTCGTCAAACCCTTGCCACATTTCACCTAACGATGATGTCATTGTAGACAGAATGACGACCTCGATAACAAGCCCTAATCATCCACAAGAAAATATGTTAAGCCTTGGTATGGGCAATAAAAGAACGATCAGGCAAAAACGTGAGTTGAAAGGTTTTTCAAAATTTCCCAAACAAACCCCGCCAGTGCTCAATGATCTAACTATTGGAGTTTATCAACTTCAACAACCTAAATCATAACCAATAGAACACTTGACAGATTATTGAAAGAACTCCAGGCTCACCAAGGACGACAACAAGAGAATGCAGAAGTGACAGCAAAACCACAATTAGAACTCCAAATCGATAAAACTAGGGCAAAATATGAACAAAGTAAACACTTACATGGAGACCATTAACAAAGTACATAGACAATAAGACCAGGTGTTCCGGAAGGGTGGGCGTCTCTATCGACGGCACACGCCACGTAATCTAAGTCAAATGCAAGTGATGTAATATCTTCACATCGAGAACCCGGGTAGTGACAACAGAACAAGGCACACTAACGAACATAATAAAACAGATCGACCTTCATATCACACAAAGAAATAGCATACTTCCCTGTGAGATCCTGATCCTGAAACCCTGTGTTGTACGATGATCCAGCAGCAGTCCACATTAACCAAGGAAATCGTGAAATTCGGAGCACAGACAACCTAATCTGATCAAAGTACAATTCGGGTCTCGTCGTACTTTATCCAAGGAACATTTGGATTGCATATTCAATAGTCCTTAGTCCTGTATCTATTTGATGTTAACGGTGTTCAGGGTTTAATATCTTCACAACAGTTAAGGCCAAATGAAAACTGATGCAAAGGTAGACATCACCGAAAAGATTAGAGAAGAGAGAAAGAAAAAAACTATAGATCCCAAGTGTTGCAATTGGGCAGCAGACCAATTTTGAATTCTCCAATGTCAACTTAACAAAAGGCAAATATTAAAACCTTTGATTCTGCAGCCCATCTCCTCCATCCGAACCGCCACCAACACCACCATCAGTCCCCTTTTACAATACCTTACAGTGGGATACATGAGGTATGAAATGGGATACAGGAAGGCTATTCTTTCCCCGAACTTGCAAGCTTTGATTTCTTAGTTAGAAAATGTACGAAGATGGTAGGCTGCAGTGCCCACGTGACAGCAGATGTTTTTTCTCCCATGAGCGTCACCAAAGAAAACATGTAAAATACTAACAACCACTAAAAAGTAAATCGACGTCAATGCGGATGCCATGGTGACGGATCGTTGGTCCAAATCTTGGACAGAACGGGGAATGAACAGATGAGTGTGAATTATGGTATCTAAAATACTAATTAGCATTAAGGTACCTTGCGATACGAAATACTCATTAATACAGATATTTATAAATATTTTGATCGAAAAAGGGATACCTCAAACTTTAATTATTCATATTTTCAAAACTTACAATTTGTCAATTGTAGATTATTTATCAAACAAGTATTTTTTTTCTGAATTATTTATTGAAGAAAGCTAATGAAAACATTTTTTTTTAATGATGCATATGTTCTGGGCCCTCCCACTTCCATCCACATTATATTAGAATGACAAGAGGCAGCCATTAAAAACTGCATACAATGAGCGTCTGGTATAAATGGTCTGTTGTAGCTGAATTCTTTTAATTTGTAACTTTTATAAAGGGTTTTATAGGCGACTTTCCCTTCTCATTGTATTCTACTGAAGATAAACGGATTTCCATTCTAACAACCTTTCGTAGCACCGACGAATTATAAATGGACGGAATGACCATATAAGGTAGTGAAATTTTTGCTTTGTTTGGCTTCCATTTTCATTTTTATTGTAACGGAACAGGACTGGGTCGATCGCCGGCGACCAGGTAGCTCAACTGGTAGAGCGTCCGTCTAGAGTTAGGAGAGTCCCGGGTTCAAGTTTCAAGTTTTTTCAAGTTTTATTCGAACTTAAGGCCATTGGCCCATCAGTATACAATACATATTATACACAAATCATGGACAATGTACAGAGAATGAAGACAATCATATTCCATTATAATACCCTTAACTTGTTTGCCTCATAGATGAATTTTCCTAGTATACACAATTCTTTAATATTATGGACACTCAATAACTGAACGACTTTAAACACAGAAGGTTTTTTTCCAATAAGATCTTTTGATAAAACGTGATCTGAGATTTTGGAATTTAGAACAGACTAATAAAAAATGAAATTCGTCCTCTTCTTCAGAGGGGGAGTTACACTGTTTACAATATCTACGTTCTCTAGATATATTATTATACCTTCCAACTTCTACAGCCAAAGAATGTGTAGATGTACGGATTCGAGTTAAACAAATGCGATATTTCATTGGTATATATTTTGTGAGGTAAAATTGTAATGATTCTCCAAAATCTATGATATTTTTATACAATAAACATTTTGGAGAGTTTTCCACTGAGGCCCTTAGGGATTGTATGCCTTGATCGAAAAGTCTTTATTTTATCAATGGTAATAACATATTATGCTGAGAAATACATGGATTTAACCAAACATCACTAAGACCTAGATTATTTAATTCATCTCTTACTGCTTTAGCCCAATTGAAATCATTTTTACTACAACATTGTAATAAAAATCTATAGGAAGTGGATATGATACAATTTTAAGATTTTAAGATCTTAAACCAATATTTCATCATTCTAATTTTTCTCATCCAAACTAGAGGTAATCGTCCCAATTCAAGATATACCATATTGTTATTGGCCGATTTCTTCACTTTTAGTAATTTCGTACAAAAATGTAAATGTAAACGTTCAATCTCTGGAGCTTTGTGCACACACCAAATTTCACTTGCATAAAAAAGATACTGCTTACATACATGTATGCATCGAAAAATTATAGCAAAGTTTTTACATTTAAGTTTAATGATGAACACTTTGAAAACAATGCAAACATAGCTTCTCGTCCTTGGGTAGCTAATTGTTTTTGGATAGAAGTGAATTTATTTTTGTATTTTAGAATAACGCGTAGGTAAGGAAATTGATCCACACATTCGACTTTACTTCTTTTGTAATACCATTTTTCATCATTATGTAATCTTCCACCTTTTCTAAAAACTTCAATTTTTGCTTTTTTCCGCATTTACAGTTAAAGTACATTTTGTAGAGTATTCCAAAAGGCTATCAAGAAGAGTCTGCAGGCCCTGTACAGATTCCGAAAAACTCATCTGCGTACATTTACAGAAACAAACTTAACTCACCGAAGTCGTAATATGTTGCACCGTTTTCAATAAAGGACATTTCAAAATCATTGATAAAAAGTGAAAACAGTAATGGTGACAAAATTTCCCCTTGCAATAAACCGACCTTGTTTTCAAAAACGTTAGAGCATTTCCCATTAATTGAAAGCGACTTAATAACAGACAACATTTTCCCTCGAATACCAAGCCTAGTCAACTTGCGCCATAAGTTTAACCTGTCGACAAAATCAAACGCTTTGCGAAAGTCCACAAAGCAACAGTACACACGTTTCTTCGAAGATAAAGTTTCGTTATAATAGAATGTAATGTGAAAAGTGCATCAATCGTACTAAGTTCTGGACGAAATCCGAATTCCGATCAGTAATAAGGTCATATTTTGTACACACATCTAAAATACGTTAATTAGTACAGAGGTAAAAAGTTTACAAAGACAGCTAATTAAACTAATACCTCTAAAGTTATTAGGGTAATTTAAAACACCTTTCTTATGGACAGGAATAATTATGGCTGACGACCAATTAGAAGGAAAATAAGCAGATTCTTGTATATAATTAAACAACGTAGATAAAGTTGGAAGAAGTAATTCCTCGCCAGCTTTTAAACATTCATTTAACAAACCATCAGGTCCATGTGATTTACCACATTTCAATTTCCGAATAGCAATTTTTTACTTCTTGTAACGAAATAGGAGCATCTAATTCCTCAAAAACAGTGTCATTATCGGTAAGACTAAAGTCGTCCTGATGGACTGGATCACTATCTTGTTGTACCGAAGATAGATTTTTGAAATGATTGTACAATTGATTACCATTACACATTGGTGTTTTAGCTTTCTTCTTACCAAATTTCTTATAAAAAGACCCGGGGTTATGTTTTCTCATATACTCCAACATATCACCTTCTGCGGTCAAATATTGCCTCTTAAACTTACTTTCCAGGATGTTGTACTCTTTTTTCTTACGGATAAGAACAGTGTGTGTCCAGTAACATTTGTTAATGTTGAATTTCTTCAAAGCAACTAAATATTGTTTTCGTAGAGCTCTAACACGATCGTTAAACCCGGGCTTATCTTCGGAACTAGAAAAGGCATAGGTGTCAACTTTAACAGGGGACTAATCAGTGTTATTTTTGGGCAGTTTTCTTAGAAAAAAAGGTTGCATAGTCCCAAGTAAAACATCAGTAAAATTACTTACGCAGGTATGAATAGAATCTTGATTCAATTTATCATTGATTAAAACTAATTTCTTTAATAAGTCTAAATTAACTCTTACAGATTCGAGAAACTGATGTTGGTACTCCTCCTTCCATTTATACACAAGTCTATCATTAAAATCAACCCCGGTCTGTCCGATGCATTTCTCTCTCTCTCCTGTTACATTATTTTACAAATGCGTATGTTTCGGCCACTCCCACTTCTATCATTTAAGACGGCAAGGGGCAGCCATAAAAAGGCAGCCTAAACTAAGCACGTGATGTTAAATCATGTTTATACTGTAAAGTATTGATGATGGTCCACACATGGCCTTTAATGGCACCGATCTTTGCTTCAAATTGATTTCAATATATTTATTTTCCTGAATACATTTAAATCACGACCAATTCTTCCCTTTACGATACCGATATAAACGAGGAATGGCCGAATGTTCGAATCATTCCATAGAATCGAAGACTGAACGGATCAGTCAACACCAGCCGTGCTGGAACCTGACCAAAACAGTGGCCCCGACCTAACTTCGTATTAAAAATAGATTGTCTGATGTACCTTTGTCTACTAATCCGCAAGTTTTTTCTCCCAAGTGTCAATAGAGAGACGCCTAGCTGAGTAAAATATTACTTGGACAGGTAATTCAATCTTGTCGCAGAAATGAATGTTTCAAAACGAGGCTCGACGCAAAATCAGCAACATTACTTTACCGATATACGTATATGCCTACACCCAAACAGTGCCCTGGCTAGCAACAGCTTGTAATGCACGTATCCATGTACAGTATATATGTGTCTTACTTTTCAATCGATACATTTTTTTCTCTCCGCGTCCTTCAAGCGTATCGGAGATCAGAAATATTTCCCGCCAGAGAGACGCTTGAAAGCAACTTTGAAATAAACCCCTTTTGATTCCCTTCTAATTAATACTGAAGCTTTTTAATACAATTTACTATAAAAAGCACCGAAAGAACTTCCGATAATTGAATATAATTGTCTTTATCTCGGTGTAGAAAGTTTGTAAATTAAGTTTTGCATTATATACGGTAATTGAATTCTATTAATATAAGCCGGGAGTATTTGACAGGAATGCAGTTTATTAAATTTAAGCCGACGTGTACTGTTACATTATGAGGAGAAATACTTTCAAACAAATTGTTTTTAAGAAATGAATTCTATGGTTACTCATGAAAAATTACCGATCGATTTTGCACTGGGGATACATAAATGTCACATTAAACAATTGTCTTTTTGTTTGTATGGCTTCATAATGGGTTAAAGGGTATCCCTACACGAAGGAGAGAACAACTACAGAGCCTTATTTCTCATTAAAGTTCTCTCCCTTGTATATTGAACAAAGGAGCGAGTTTTTGATTCGGCTTAGAATTACCTCCCTTGGCAAGGTGTTTTGATATTGTGCAGTTACGTTTCCTGGATCGAACCACTAACACAGAATGTAGGGTCGACAATGAAATAGATGCAGAATGCCCCCTCCCCTTGCCCTCCTCCCTCCTCCTCTTCTTTCCCCCTTCCCCTCTCGTGATTTTTGATTTTGTTTTTTATTGTAAGTGTTGTTTTTATATACTCAAAATGTCTACTGTCTATAGCAACATGTGTATTACGGAGTTCATCTATAGAAAACATCTTCAGCTAGAGAGTCCCAGTGCCCTGTGTTGTATCTTTAACGAAGCAGAGCTCCTTTTTCTGACTTTGATTTACTTTAGCAATGACATTTGCAGGAACTACATTTAAATACAAATACATCATCGTTTTTTTTCTTCAGAAAACATCTTCCCCATGCAGAAAAAAATCCTCGGACCTCTTGATTATAAAGCAACGTGCTAATCCTCTGGCAATTAAACATGTTATATTATCATATCTCATCTAGATTACAATCTGATTGGATAAGATAGTTCTCATGACAAGAAAGTAAAAACATCACGACTTTCTCAAGTAGTCGAGTTTCCCTGGTCATGTTGTCCTTATTTGAAAAATTCGAAATCATTCACAGTAATGTTACATAAATATTTGTTTCCCCGAAGTTAATCATGTCCATGAGGAAGATCCTTATGAAACATGATTTATAGATGGAAAAGAAAGAATCCGGTTTTCCCTACCACAAGGAAATAAAGATGTTCTGACACCGAAATAGAACAATAACACAACAGTAAAGATAATGAGGCTCCTACGCCATTGCTGTCGTCTGCTTCAGCCACTTGAAATTAGGGTGTGGTGCCTCTTTCCCAATCTTTTGGAAGGTTCAAGTAACGTTTCATTGCCTTCTGGGAGTATGTAGCAAAATTATATATAAAATTGAAGGACTCTATACCGGATGAATATATTAAGTCATAATGCTGTAAGTGTTTTTCTCTCATTTCCGTATGTGTAAGATAGAGCTACATGCAGGCTAAGAAAGGGGTGTAAGAAATGAAAACCTTACATCCCGTGTCAGGTGACGTGACGTCACAATTGCTCAACAATGACGTGACATCACGAATTTGGAAAAGTCCGATGCAAGGCAATGGATGAAAATAAAACCTTTTACAATATATTGACCGTACAAGTAAGAAAGATAAGATTTTTTTTCTTTCTCTGCAATGATTGCAAATATAGGGTATGCTAAATCTCGCTGGCAGATTCATTCAAAAAAGCTCAGGGGAAAAGTCTATATTTTCAAAATGGTAGCCAATCCAAATGCATTTTCATTGTTTCTTAGCTTATTCTGGGAGTTGAAATGAGAGAAAAATACTCTTTCATGCTTAGGGTGTAGGATAGGAAAATTCCACCCTCGGGATTTTCAAATTTGGCAAAGCCCTCGGGTGGAATTACCCTCTCCTACCTCCTTGGGCATGGATTAATCTCATAATATTACACTTTAACTTGGTGATACTCTTTACCTGGTATGAAACAGTAGAGAAAACTGACCTTGTCGGAGACACATTATCTTATGGCGCAAGATGTGAAAAGACTACATTTGTTTCTATTTTATATTAAGCATTAACGCATTAAAGCATTAAAACACTACACTAACCGTCTAATCGTATACCCTATTTAAATATGGAAGTTTATTGCATTTTTTTCTTTTCAATATGGCACCACGCAAATTAGAATTATCAAGATCTAAAATATATCTAAGATTTTTTAAAAGGCTTCCTGTCATAACTTACTCATAAACCATGTTTAATTTCATCATAAAAAGGCTACTTCTTTTTATGGACGCACCCCCTCCGATTTACATTAATGCTTTTACATTAATGAAATGGTAGGAACTCCATGAAAGTCAAATACAGAGTTCCTCCAGATTAACCGGGGACGCCACAATTTATCTGGCAAGATCCTATTCAATGGTATGGTAGAACAATGCTTCTGTAGGGTAGTAGGAACAGTCGATCCCTGAGACAAGCATGTACGCATTATTGTTAGCGATAGTTTTCATCGTTTCTGATATTTTATATGTTTATAACTAAAATTGTAAAAAAATTCAGAAACGGTCCATTTTTTTCTGTATAAACAAGTTGGTGTTACCAATAGCCCTCTCGCTATTGGAGGCACGCCGCCTAAAGAAGCATTATGGTCGAGATTTATTCGTTTTATATTCGAGTCGGTGGGAAATTATCTGAGATTTATATTATTTTGGTAATATGCGAAATTCCCATTTAGTTGACATTTAGGTGAGTATAAAACTCGGAAGAAACTTATATTTCTGAGTAGCGAGAGCTTACAGCACTGTAAGAAAACAAGGTTGACGTTGTAAAGATAGTTATCGGCGTAAAAATTCAGTCATAAAGGTTTGTATAGAAACACACCACTTGGTTATATACTTTACATTGTAGATAGATAACAAAGGTAGATATAACTTAACAAACATATCTGAAGATGTTTATTTGTCAGAGAGTCTTTCTGCAACGAATATGACCGAACATACCTATACTATCAACTCTATCCTTCTTCGCTCTCGAGAAAGTATCAGTATTCTATCAAACTCGTGAAATATATAATGTTTTCAACAGGAAACTATTGAATATCCTTGATTCACACCTTCAGTTAAACAAAGGCATCGCTCATTGACTTACGCGTAGTTAAATTTGTCTTCCATTGTAAAAATATATCATATAGTAACATGATTGACAACTAGCAGTAACCATTCCCTCACTCTTCCTTTTAAAAAAACATACTACGGAAACACCCAAAGCTATTGACCATTGTCAAACATCTGGAGAGTATGTCGGGACTATAACACAAAATACAATAGAAACATGAAAAAACGTGCTAGACAAATATAGAAGGTCAACGTGTATACAACAATCTTTTAAACATTTTTAGTGATTTAGGAAACATATATCTTGATAAGGAAAACAAACAGCTCCACAATTAATCGCAATGACGGTAAAGGATTAAGGTATTGTATGTATCCCCCGTCCACATCTTACAAGATTCTGAATATGACCCGGAACCTAACACCATACCTAACCGTTGCTGGCTCACTTCCGGTCACAGCCGATAAGACGTGGACAGAACGCGCGGCTGTTCCGATAGTCAAGGCGTGCGTTATGGGAAAGTGAGAAAAGATTGGCAAGGGAAACACAACAATGATAACTACATATAACAAGGTATACACACGTCCAGATGTAAAACATGGTACAGAACAAAGCGCATTAACGGAGATAAGATAACAATAGCAATATTAATCGGTTAGCACCTTCTGTTTGGTTAATCGTAATGTCGAACAATAGTTGTTAAGGTAAACATATGTACAATCAAATGCAAATAAAACATATTTTCATGTTATGTTCAAGTATAAAATAATGTTCGTGTCATTGTTTATGTTGATAATGTGTTTTATAGTGTTACAACAATGTTCGTGTGATTGTTAGTGTTGATAATGTGTTTTATAGGGTTACAACAATGTTCGTGTGATTGTTAGTGTTGATAATGTGTTTTATAGTGTTACAACTTTGTCTATTACCCTTTTGCTATCACTTCTATTATTCTATATTTATAAACTTTTTATTTTATTTTACGACATTTGTGAAACAAGTTATATCAAATTATATCAAACACTCTTGTTGGTCCGGATGGTAGCTCGCAGGGGGTCTAAATGTGGAAGGAACCCGGAGTGAGCCGGAGGAAACAAACCTGATCGGGCAGGTGACCCAAATACCTTTTCCCTTCCGATCGAGGAAAGTCGGATGTGCTATCCACTGCATCATTTCATGTATATCCATTATAATGTCATATATTTGAAGAAGTTATCCGAGTCCATTATACTTTTAGGTATCACAGACCACAGAAGTTTAAAAACGTGTTTGTTTTTTACCTTTTCTGATCTGAGACTGTTTCTTGTTTTGAAACCTTGTATATTGTCCTTATATCTCTTTGCTTGATGGGAATTTCTTATTAACGAGACTTGCCTTGACCCACCGTGATCATTCTATCAGAAAGTGATGGGTCAGATTAACGCTAAATAGTACAATGATTTGTCTAGTGCCAAAACTAACAGATGTTTGCGGGCAAATCCCACTGTACAGAACAAAGTGATTAGATTGGGTTAATGACTGTATAATAAAAACAAGAACAATGTGTATCAATAAATAGAAAAGTATATGTTTTAGTGGAAAAACTATTTTTAAATTGTATATGTATATTAATAAAAAAAAGTTTTATACAAAAAAACCATACAAAATATTACAAGGTTTATCGGTCAAACAAATAATGAATGTAAGTACAACAAGCAATGGTTATATAAAAACCAATAACATACTGATTATAAATAAAACAACGTTTATAAGTAACAATTTTATAAGTAAAATGTTTTTATAAGTTAAACAATGTTTATTCATGTAAGTAAATAATTTGTATCAAAATGAAAAATTGAAATAAAATCATCGTTATAAGCAAAACAAATGTTTATTAGTTAACAAATACTATATCTTCAATTAAATAAATAATCTACTATTGCAAAAAGCGATATGCAATTGTGCAATTTTGTCGAAACAATATATTTGAACGAAAGGAACAATGTAAATTACGAACCAATTAGTATTTTACACAAGTATTCCATCCTATAAGTTCATATTAAAGGTGTTTTTAACCAAAAGACACCCTAGATCAACAGATGGCCTTGTATAACAGTTTAATTAAAAATAGTATGCCCATTTTCAAGCAGATTGGCTTTGATATGATCTAGATATTGCGGTAGTTATAAACTAAGTATAGCATCACGTGCGGGGCGAGAATAGGTTTGTTCTCCTTCAAACGGGTTACAACATAAATCAGTAACAAATCAAATCCTTTATAACCACTTAGTGGGATCATAAAAACTGCACCAGCCGAGGTTACAGCGGCCTAGGAGCAATAAAGCTTCAAGTAATGGCGGGCGAGCCGGATAGATATAATGTTCTTTTCTCATTTCACATGTTATCATAATATTGTAAGTAACATTTCACCCACCCGTTAAAGGAACTGCTATATTTCTTAAGATCTTTTATTTCTGCGGGAATATTGTAATCTATTTCTCATTTGTCAGCCATCATAAAGACTTCATGAAATATCGCCATTATGGGTTTGTTTTCCTCTTGCTCATTTGATGTATGAATGTTAAATCGAAAGTAAAGCGAAAAATTCGATTATAATAACATAAATATATCATTCAGGTCTCGTGGATGGAACGGGCCATCCAAACGTCTGCTCTCACGATAGCGAGAACGAAATCCGTCAGAGAAAACTCAGACAAAACACACAATTGACAACAGTTTCTGTGTCATGATAATAAATCATTTAAAAGCAAAAGGGAGTGAGTTCAGTACAGAGACGATCTATAGCGTAGAGTACTTGTACGTAAGGGAAATGTACATTGAGTTACATTTTACAGCTATGAAATAAGTAAAGCGGAGTAAAGATTTATCACCTTTTCATACGAAAACCATGATAGATACATCCGTAAGTAAGAGGGGACAGGCTTCAATATTTTAAGTATCCACAATATTAAGATCTTTATCTATTTTATTGGCCATATATTTTATGCAACTTACCGCTTTTTAACATTAAAGGAATACGGTTATGCTACACACTGATGATGTTTAACGCGCACGTGCTTGGCGAGGAAGGTTCTCACGTGATATGAAACATGTGACGACATCAGATGTAAACATATTGTGACTGGGTCAAGGATACATTACGTGCATGTGCCCAAGATAGAACGATCACATATGACAACAAGTTAAAAAGAAACTTACATGCTAACATGTACAGACTTTTCATGTCGACTTATTTAAACCCACCAACTTATTGGAAATGCCGACATGCACGTTTGAATAGAAATAACACAAATAGATTAGATGTGCATCCGAAAGCTCACAGTTAAATCTTTATTTTTTAAAGTGGCATCCTCTTCTGATACAAATGCTTTTGATCGCCATGACTTTTAACCTGGCGGTAGGTTTTGGTGTGAATTGTAAAGTAGTGCTAAGCTCAGACGTTGACAGGTATAGACGGTTAAATTTGGAATTCTTACAAGCAGTACATGTATAAGATACAGATATAAAGTGAAAAGCTAAAAGCATACTTACACAACTCTACAGCTGAAATGCAACCCTCATGCATATATAACGGATTTATAGGAAAACTGGAGACTTCCGAATTATAAGCAAAACCGTTTACACGGATTCCCTCAAATATATACACTCCAGAAATAACTCACAGAAACAAATCCAGGTAAGCCCAGGTGCTCCGGAAGGGTAAGCGTCTTTTGCATCATCGACGACACCCGTCAATTTAATCTGATTCTAACCCTTTCACCACTGTGGACCATAATGTACTCATCCAGATCAATGCATGGTAGAGTTTACTAAAGTTACATGTACATATGGGTGAAAGGGCTAAACCAAAGTAATGTCACGTCGTCAAAGTGAGAATTGGGGTATTGACTACGAAAAAACAACTAATGAGTCAAAATTCGCTAAACACGTACATATCGTACAACGAAGGAGGGTTGTATAAAGGTGATTTAATCAATATGGACGGACTTTCTTACAGCTAACCATTTTATCAACGATTAGACGAAATGAACCATCAACTCGGTTTACATGAAATAAACATAAATAAACTCCAAACAGTAATCTGTTGAACCTAAAAGTTGTAAATAGGTTAAATTATTAATAAAAAATAGTCTAATTTAGCTCTATTTCTTAATATGTGTCAGAATACTTGGATTTTTTTTTCTGTTGAACTTTATTACGCATTTAAGACTATTACATACGATACACATATACATATCGTAAAAAGAAGCAGAAGGATGTACTTAAGGTGATTTACAGACCCGTTAAATAAATAGATTTGATGGCCTTTCTTATTTACAACTACAAGATACAAGATACAGGATACTTTAGTTAAAGTCGCATACATGTAAACAAATAACATTAGCTCTTCAGAGCTATTATTGCGACACACATATGTCAAATAACAATAACACGTTATATCACAAGTAAAGCAAGATAATCGCATATATATTATTATCAAAGGAGTTTAAATATTAATAAAAAGCAATACCAATTATCACAGAAAAAGAAAGTATCATATCCCAGGTTTTCTAAATGATCGGAAGTCCCCTTCCTACAAAGGCCCCACAAGCTAGCCCTTGTTTCCACGATTAGACGAACTGAACCACCAACCTGGTTTACACGAAATTGCACATATTGTTTAAACATTGGTTTTTCTATAGAACCAAAAAGTTTTAAATGTGTAAACTTATTAATAAAAAAGTCCAATTTAGCTGTATTTCTTAATATGTGTCAGAATACTTCAAATATGAATTTTTATTCTCTTGATCTTTGGAACGCATCCGACTGATCCTATATGGACGAACTAGCTATAGGTTACAGTAAATGCTTACACTGCATGCCTTACAGAAGAGGAGCACCCTTATTTCAAATTTTGTAGAGAATAATTTTCTTGAAGTATATGGATATTTGATTTAAATACCTCGCAAATTCATATAGAGACACTATTACTGAGAATCATAGCTGTTTCTTTCGCGAAGAATTTAAATCTTTCAACGGCAGCGTTATACCAATATTAGCCTTAACGTGTCTATTGATCCTGGACATCCAAACGAACTGGTGTGTTTGTGATTTGTTATATGGTGGACCAGTAGTTCTGGCGGGCCCGCACGAGGAGCCACATTTCCCGTTACCAGTAATCAATGTACACGTGCATTACTGGCCCCTAATTAACTCCAAAGGTGACAATTGGTCAATACGATGATGTTCTATCGCAGTTATTAGGGCGGCTAGTATTGACCACTGCCACCAAGGCCGTCCATGATGTTGGTGTAAATCTATCTTCTGTATTGTTTTCGAATGTGTGCTTGCATAACAGGTTCTGGATATTAACTTTGGATCCGATACCTGATGTTACATATATATATTTATTATATATACCACTCCTTATCTTATCTACCAATACTTGATATATATGATACTCCACGTCGCATATTTTCATGGTATATATATTTGCGTGAAAAATATCTATAGGACACATAGCCATTCATATTTTCGATTAATATAGTAACATTTGCTATTGTTTATTCTTGAATTCAAATTTTCATGTACAAGGCATTTGAAACGCTGGTATAAGGCTGAATAGGTGTGTTGGTTGTTTTATTTTTGTTTATTTTTGTTTAGGGTTTTCGAGGTCCCAACTGTAACACTTGTGCCAGTAGTGTTTTCAGCACTTCTATGTCCCCTTAGCATAGACAAAGGAGAATTCCCTGTCAAATACAATAAAAACAGCGGTAGCAACATAAACAACGTACATGTAAAGAGCAGCATCAGCATAAGCAACATCACAAACCACCAAAACAACAGCAACAGCAACAGCAGCAGCAGCAACAACAACAACAACCTGCAAAACAAATAACAGACTACAAAGAATACTATCAAAGGGAACAGATATAAATCTTGCAATTAAAAAGAAGTTCGATAATGTTGTCTTGATTCATTCAAGAAAAAAGAAGTTCGAAAATGTTGTCTTGATTCATTCAAGAAAAAAGAAGTTCGATAATGTTTTCTTGATTCATTCAAGAAAAAAGAAGTTCGATAATGTTGTCTTGATTCATTCAAGAAAAAAGAAGTTCGAACACGCTGTCTTGCTTTTCTGTAAATAGACATATGTACAGTGTCAGGGTGTTACACTATGATAGTGTTAGGCCGGACTAGATCTGATGACTTTCCCACTTCCATGTTCCCGTATCTCTGACACTTGTGTAACTGTTGCCATTATCAATGCTCCCCGTCATCTCGCCTCCTTCCTACACAATAGCGGACCCAGCGTAACTAAGGACTGGACGTACACAGTAACAGTCAAGTCAAATAACACAAATACGGACAGCTCCAGCGTAACTAAGGACTGGACGTACACGGTAACCGTCAAGTCAAATAACACACAAATACAGACAGCTTGATAGCTGGAAAATAATCACAACAAAGAAGTAAGGACGCAAATATTGAAAGCCAAACAAAAAGTAATCAGTTTTTGTTCATTTAGGACTCATTACAACTATAAGGCTACCTCAACCTCGGGGACTGATGGTCTATCGGAGTCAACAGCCATGTGCTGTAAGATAATCACAAGAAATACGAAGCAGGTAGCGTATTCCAAACAGCCTCTAAATTCAGAGGTGTGTTGGCGTATAACAATACAGACAAATATGTAGTATGTAAAATCCACCTTCATCTTTCAAGATATAAGATGTGGAATCTGGCAGATCTTTGAGTCCCCGAGGTTTGCTGTAAACTCGATCGCCACAGTTATCTCGTTTGACTTGTGGCATGGTTTATAATTTTGAATTAACCAGTTCTCCTATACACTTTTTAATTTATAAATTAGGAAGTTTTACGCACCTGTCAGTCTGTTTAAACAGTAGTTTAGACAATATGGATTACCAAGGTTTTGGTCCCTAACACCACCGTTGAGTCCTGTAATGAGGAAACAGCTGTATGATGTTTGGTCCCTAACACCACCGATGAGTCCTGTAATGAGGGAACAGCTGTATGATGTTTGGCCCCTAACACCACCGAGGATTCCTGTAATGAGGAAACAGCTGTATGATGTTTGGGCCCTAACACCACCGATGAGTCCTGTAATGAGGGAACAGCTGTATGATGTTTGGCCCCTAACACCACCGAGGATTCCTGTAATGAGGAAACAGCTGTATGATGTTTGGCCCCTAACACCACCGTTGAGTCCTGTAATGAGGAAACAGCTGTATGATTTTTGGTCCCTAACACCACCGATGAGTCCTGTAATGAGGGAACAGCTGTATGATGTTTGGCCCCTAACACCACCGATGAGTCCTGTAATAAGGAAACAGCTGTATGATGTTTGGCCCCTAACACCACCGATGATTCCTGTAATGAGGAAACAGCTGTATGATGTTTGGCCCCTAACACCACCGATGAGTCCTGTAATGAGGAAACAGCTGTATGATGCAGTGTAATTCATTATTGACCAACTTTATTGATTACTAAATCTTAAAGGTGTGTGTTACGTATATCTCTCTCAATATCTAGGAACTGTGAGTTGGTTGAAATCTTTATACAAATTTAGACATTTTGAAATCAGATTTTTATTTCTAAATAAAAATACTGTAAACGTATGAAACGGTATTCTAATTAAACACTTTTTGCGCTTTCAATCTTGCGCTTAATTATGACTGCGCTTAATTATGACTGCGCTTAATTATGACTGCGCTAATTAAACCTCCTGTTTATAGTTTTATATTGTATATATTATGAGCGCCTATCTGTTAAAATTCAATAATTAAATTTGAGACCGCTAAAATAAGTTCTTTTGCAGTATTCTGAGAAGTGGTTTTCATGGTAAAACGGGTATATGGATTATCTCTCTTCATATTTTTCGAATAGTAAAGAACATGGGTGTTCTGGTGGTGCAGTTGATAGCGCACTCGCCTTTCACCAAGGCGCCCGGGGTTCGATTCCCAGATCGGACGTGGAAAGGTATGGGGTCACCTGCCCGATCACGCGGGTTTATCCGGGTTCTCTGGTTTCCTCCCACATTTAGACCCTCCGCGTGCTAACATCCGGGCCAACAATAGTGATTAATATAAGTTGAAATAACTTGTTTCATAATTATTGTAAAATGAATAAAGTTTATATTAAATAATATATGTTTGGATAACAGACGATACTCTTAAAGACATAACAAGCCAAATTTTCCGGTATGCCTTTTCAAATAGGTAATCCAACCCTCTCTTTTAGCATTCATCATTCCCCGACTCCGTCTTGAACTCCGATTCGGAGGTAGAAAGGAGGCTGGGGCAGCTATGGCAGGCATAAGTCGATAACCTTTTCTAAAACAAGGTGTCCTCGATCTGGATAAACCGGCAGTCAGCGGTCGTAACGGCACGAATCGATAAGCTCTTTAATTGCGGGGTCGCGGGTGTCTGCGTTTGGTAAACGCCAGTTCTGGACACGAAAATAATAGATAAGTATTGAATAAAACACAATACATCGATGAGTAAAATACAGCGTAAGAGAAAATATGATAAATAAATGAATGGTTTGTCATTTGATATGTATCGTGCCTTTTTGCTTTGTTTCTCAGGCCGAGGTCTAGCTGTATAATGCATACTTAGTATCATGTCCTTGTCACACACTGTAATCTACACAGGGCTAGTCACGTGTGATCCACAACAGGCACCAACTCTATGATGTTAAAAACATATTTGAATCTCAGAATATTAAACTTCAATCAAACATAACTTTGTGAAGCAATAATTAATTTTAAAAAAACAACAAGCGAATGTGTGAACACAAAATCGATCAAACTAGGATAAAAGAATAAAAAATCTTTTTAAAAGAAAGTATTCCATTAGCGTCTTCCAAAGGCGACTTAGGTCGGGGCCTGGCAGAATCAGGGGTTCTCCACTGTTTTCGTTGCTATGGAGATATTAGTGTGACCAATTATTGGTACAGGTATGCTGCTTACTTGTCACCTTTTGTAGGGTTTGTTCTTTTTTTTCAAAAATGGCGAAAACATGATAAGCCGAACACTTTAACTTTTGCAATATTTTACATACGGGATGAGTTATTAAAGAATTTTAACACAAGAAAACATTACCAACAGTGAGTCTACGATTTGTTGATGTTTTGAATTGTGCTATTAAGTTTTTCCAAGTTATGGCGGGGAACGTCGATCAAAAAATAGCAAAGGACACTTACCCTTCCGAAACACCCGGGACCGTATTCATGACACCGTTCTCATGCTCAAGCTTGGGAATTGTGCTCAAACCAACTTTCTTGTTACTTGCTTAAATCATGTGACATGGTCAGATAGTCAACTGGGGACATTAAATATAGAATGCGGCTTGCAGTCTCTCCAAAATTCTTCCAGAAATGTTGTCAAAATGATATTTTTAATTAATTAATAACCAGTACAAGAAATTGGGCTTGAGAACAGAATTAGAGTTTGAGTATGAGAGCGGTTCCATAAATAACCCTTGTCTAATTTACCTTGTACTTTTTCGATGGTTGCTTTGTTATTACTTTGCCTTAGTTAACATGTCAAAGCTGATACGGAATTGAATTAATTTTGTTTGCCTTTCGATATTCTCTGGTTAGATCGCACAAACAGACAGCGAGGAACGTTACCCTGCTGAATCGGGATCAGCCTTGTGAAGACATTGTTACTGAACTGGAGAATTAATTTAAAGACCTCGTAAGCGGCACCATCAACACTTCTGACGTGTTCTTTACTATAACGCACGGTTACAAGTGCAGCTGTGTGCACTCACCGAGGACATGCAAATCAGTATACATGCATTGAAATAACAGTTAAACGAAACCGAATACTCCTTTCAAACACCTAACTGAGACGGATCAGTATTGTGAAACAGGTATTTCTACTGCAAATTGAGATGTATGCAGTGTACGAGAGCTCTGGATGAGGCTATTGGAGGTCAGTCGAAACGTGTGCTCCAACACTAAACAAAATGTGGAGAAGAGAATAGAATATCCTTACCCCGGCTCCTCTTTAGCATATATAACCATTAGCTCACAGAGACACGAAGACATAACCATACACCACTAGAGGGGGCGGGGGCAATGGTCACAACTAGGGGAAGCCCAGTAAGCTTCAATGGTTAATTCAATGGTAAATCGTAACGTTGCTAGTCCGTTATCTTTATTGAATCGAGATAAGTTATCATCATCAAATGAACTCACTTGACATGTTACATAGATATTGAATATATATATTAAATAATCATTTAAAAAAGAATCTTTAAAATTGTTGCTGCGTAATATATACAATCTAACCAAACTTTGTCATTTCGAGTTTTTTTGAGAACAATTAACCATATAGACCACCTATAGAGTAGAGGACTATTCAGCTTAATGCATCAACTTAAAACAGCTCCTTTGTTAGGTGTGAGATTTGGCGTCTAAAGACGTGATACAGAAACCATTACTAGGCTGAGCCGTAAATCCGAGGATTATTTTACTGCATCACCTGCAACAAAAGGTAGTTTTTATTGGTCGATTGAGTGGTGGGAGTTTGGAGGTCTGAACCTTACGTCTACCATGCATATTTGGGAACAATATAAAAGGTGTTGTAATCAAGTGAGTACCAGTTGACAGACTGTCCCACGAGCGTGTTACTGGCTCTGGTATTAAGAAACTTCTTATCTGTGAGAAGATCTTTTTGAATTTTATATTTTCTAATAATTTAACAGAAATAGATCATCTGTATGTCATTTATTCTTGTACCTTTTCTTTTAACATTTGAGGACATATTGCCATTGTAATGAACTTGATTTCAAGAATTGAGACAAAAGACGATTTGTGGTTAAGGGCCGTATTCATGAAACTATCTTCATGCTGAAACTCTGATTCTGTGCTCTAGCCCACTTTCTTGTTCCGGTGATTAATCAATAAAAATCCACATTTTTGCAATGAGTTACAAAGACTGAATACCATTTTCAATATTTACACTTGACCTTCTGGCGCCGTGTCACAGGATTTAAGCGAATTACAAGAAAGCAGATTTGAGCACAGCATTCATGCTTGAGCATAAGAACAGTTTCATGAAAACGGTTTTTTTCACAAGTTGCAGTTTGTCGTGAGTCTAGTGTATCAATATAATGCCTTTAGTAAAGACGACAAACATACGTTATCCGTCCTCATCCTGTCTGTATTATGTCCGGTCAAAATACGCCGAATTCTTTTGATGGACAAAACGTCTTTCTTTCGTTATATTTATCAAACATATGGTTTAATTAATATTTAATCCCATCTGGTCATTACATACATGTTCAAAATTATGACAAACAGTCATGTTGTTTCACTTTTTGTTTTGGTGTCACCCGGACCATGGTTATCACTATATCGATTTTTTCTTAGACAGACTCTTCGTTACAAACGAACAATGATATGTATTAGAATTTGAATGTTTTGACAAGTTAGAATGTACAATCGTGAATATACTATAATTATATCGGTAAATGTTGCCCTGTTAGATATGTGCCCTTTAACGATATAATCCATAATCATCCAATGTTCACTTCGCCCTTTACAAGGCCTTACTATTTATGGTATTGTATGTACAAATTTTCGATACCACAATAAGCTCGCCCTTATTACGGTTTAGCGAAAATGACGGAAACTAAACTGCGGCAAAACTTCCTCGTTATACAATAGTTGTCAAATGATTCTTCTTGTTCATGTTTGTTATCTTTTATTTCCATGTAGAATGTTTAACCTCAAGGAGTCTGTAATCTTTTGTAATCAGCTATCTTAATCAAAACATAAACAAACTTTGCCCTTGTAAGTTGGTGCTAAACGTCATTGCCTTCATTTATACGTCGTGAAGGGGTTAATACATCCACCGAAACCTTTGAAACCTCGACTGCAATCTTTGACGCGAGGTCTAACCTTCGGTGGTTTTACACAGCAGATCAGAACTCATAAAGCCATTTTGATGCGCCTATTATAAGGACTTGTAACAGTTATGGTGTGGAAACCAGATCACAAAGAGACCTCCTGAGTTGTTCCATGTGATTATCCTGGTAGATTTAGATTCTGTTTCTAGACTTCGGTACAGCATATATATGTATGATAATAGATAGGAATCTGGAGAAAAGCGTGCTTGTTACCCGTCTTGTGCTGGTGAACACGGGGTCAGCTTAAAACGTGACAGAACAACACTTAAACACCTTAAGTTTGATCTTGATACAGATTATGTGATAATGGTTTGTTTTAAGACGTAGATGTGTGTTTAGATTCCTCCGTGTTTTTTTTTTTGACGGTATCAATGCTCTGTAAGACCTCTAATTTAGGCGCAATTAACACCAAACTGTTATTATTATTAACTGACTTAAACTTCACGACCCTTCCTCGGACTTGTCGACACCGACGTATATATATAAACATATAATGCTGGAGAATCCTACCTTGTAATGACTAGCCGTGGCGTTGCTTTTCTCTGCTCGCCTTTGTTACTAAACCTTGAATTTATCTATTACGAGTAAAGAGCAGTACTCTGAAAGGTATGCTATTAGAAATCTGCTTAGTTCTCACAAGGATTTCACGATGAAATCCACGACTAATGCATTTAATCAAAATTATTTGACATCCATTATTTGCTACAATAAAATGTACTATATTCCATAAGAAGTTCGTATCTAAGAAAACATTACCACCATTTAACATGTGTATACCGTATAACTTACAGACAAGTAAACGAAAGTCAGCTAAAACACCCTTCCGCAAATTTTAGGCTTCTCATCTGTGACCTCTGCTTAGTTGAAACTGAAGAGACAAATTTGATCTACAGCCTTCATTACAATTCTCTGGACATTTTGTTTCCTCCATTTCACATTTTCACTTTTCGAAGGACGGTTGCTCTATACAAATGACTGTAGCTGTTTTATGAATGCACAACCCATTACCCCTCTCCACACACACACGATAAAACATTAGGTTTGCATTTATCTACTACATAACTACCCCCCTCCCCCCTCCCAAAAAACAACAACAACCCAACAACAACAAACACGCAAACAAACAAGCAAACAAAAACAAAAATAACAAAACCAAACAAACAGCAATAAGTTGGACCACTAGCAATAAATTTCATTCATCACCAAAATTACGCAGACACCAAAAGCATCCTATCAATCGTTTTGTCCCGCTTTGGGATCTACCCACATCTCACAACCAAACACGAACAGCAATAAGATTGACCAATTACGACATTCTTTAATCCACCACAATGTTATGGCGACCACCAAAAGATAGCTTGGATCCGACCAATTTGTTTCCAACTTTGTCATGGGATCTACCCACATCTCACCAGCGACAAGATCAAATAAGATTGACCAATTACGACATTATTTCACCCACCACAAAAGTTACGCCGACCACCACAAGATACATGTAGCTAGGATCCGACCAATTTGGTTTGTTATAGAAAAAATAAAGGTCGCTGAATATATCATCATCTAGATTTACGGTTTTTTGAACGAAATTCCAGAGCTGTGACGTAACGACAATTAACGTAATGGTATTGGAGACGTCTCAAGTGTGCAGCCTCTTCTTGACGGTTTTAACCCAATGAGCCTGAGTAATTTAGTGTAGAACGCACTTAAATGACTTTCAGTCGTGTGAAAAAACAATTCAAACAATATGAGTTTTTTTAATGATAATTATGAAATGCATTCAAAAGCATCTTTAGGAAACAAATGGTTTATATGAAATGCTCTTTCATTTTATTTATCAATTTATTACTCTAAATGACCACAGCCGTCGATGGGCCGTAAAACATAAACAAACAATCAATTTATTACTACATCATGCTTATTATGATAATATAAGGAACAGAGATCCGAAAACAAAAGGAAGACAACATGAATGTCTTGGTTATCCACGATGAGGTCAAACGTCTGGCTCCTCTATCAATGCCAAACACTCAATAAAACATGGATACATATGATAAATAGAAAAGTTTGCGAGTGGTACAATAAGACCAGGTGTTACAGAAGGGTCATCGCCGAGACGCATGCCTTGTCAGTCTAGGGCAAATACAGGGCAACGTTCACAAGGTAGGAACCAGGCTTTGACGAAACAACCGAGTACACTTATGTATGTTAATAACAAACAATTATAATCATTGTCAGGACACACTGTAATCGTGCATTCTGGCTTATCGATGTCGGGACAAGTTTTTTTTTATGTAAAATGTAAAATATTACATTCATTACATTACTTTGATATTATAAAAGAAGACGCCATAAGTCCATCCTCATATCCCTGAGATATAAATGCAAAATATTACCCCCATACAATTATTTTGATATCATCTAAGAAGATGTCAGGAGTCCACCATCAAATCTCTGAAAAGAATTTGACTGTAACTACTGTATCTAACCGTTTTGTGCTAGGGCAGCTAAAATGGAAACAATAACAACTAGAAATACCAAGTAAGAAAGTATCTATTTAATTAATACAAGGTTATTGTTACAGAAAGCCACACAAAGTTAAAGTTGACGGAACAATATGGCTAGTTCGTCAATTTAGGAGTCAGCAGTGGTTCTCAGGTCAAAAGAATGAACAAAACTATGTCAAGGGACCCCATTGAAATTAAGCCACAATGTAGCTTTATGGGTCATCCCAGGTTAAGGCCTAAATTTAGTCGAATCAAATCCAGTTTTTAGCACCCTGACTGATAACTAGTTCTATGGCATAAATAACTTATAAATAACATATGTGATAATATATTTACGTATGTCCAATCTGCAAAATGTGATATACGTGTAATATCTGCCTTTTACCTGAATAAATATCATTATCATTTTTTGTCAAAATGTTCTGAAAGATATGTAGAAATAGAGCACATACGGAAGGTGTCTATCAATACTTGAAGTACGTAACAAATTCACAACTTTTGGATACAGTAAAACAATATCCAAATAATTAAGCTATAGTTGCATTTCGCGAGTCCGACAAGTGTACCTAACTGACCAGGCAAAACAGGAGCCTGCCAAACACTTCTCACCTCACGTGACGTCAGGGAACCATGTCTATGAAGATACACCTTCTAAACACTGATAACTAGAGGCAAACAAACAACATTTTATCACTCGGGGAAGACCTCATACACTGCTAAATAAAAACACAACCTCCGTTACAACTATTTCAATTAAAGAGGATGGCATATGCTGTATATCTAGAACGGTCTGCAAATGTACCGTATGATTGCAACAGGAAGAAAGTAGCTTTACAGTGTACCAGTTTGAGATATTTCAGTATTTTTCAGTGTTTTTTTTTATATTTATTATAACTTAAATGACATATTTAATTTACATTATTATTCATTTGATGTTGAAAAACCCAGACGTATATAGTTCGGGTTGCCTCGGGGGTTCAGTACTATTCTTACTCCCTATTCGACCCTTTTTCACACTCAGTAGTAAAACTCTGATTCAGCAATCGTTCGTGGTATTGACGGAAATCAACGGGTGACGAATTGTAATCAACATGTGATAAAACTTTCATTTTAGTTTCGTACTTTCACTGACCCGTGCTTACGTCGACTTCCTTATCTCGCCCGAAGATAACGTCACACGAGAGTCCGCCATCTTGGAATCCCTTCCCTCTATACCACCTTCGACTTTTAATTTGTTTCAGTGTCAGTGAAATTCCATAGTTCGGTCAAATCTTGTCTGGTTAGCTTTACATGATATAAAATATCATCTCCAAGAATCAAACACTTGCCAGTATTTTAACTGAATGTGGATTTTTCAATTTATTTTGCATGATTTGTTTAATTATTTAAGCAAAAGCTGCAGCCGATAACAAAGTAATTTGCACGTGAATTCCACGTGAAGCTTACTTAGAACGTTAAGATCGCCATCTCTAGCCACCATGTGGGTACATACCAATGCAATTAATCAATTTAAGAAGAGGGAGAAGTTCAAAAATGTGTACTCCGTGACATTTTAAGATTTAGCGAATTTCGATGATTAACATAGGCAAATACATGTTAATATTCAATTTGTATTTGGGCGTAAAATTACTGAAACTTTAGTAATTTTAATCAGTAAAATACTCATTTATTTATAGATTGTATCTTTTAAAAGCTTTCTGCACTCAATTGCACTATACTAAAGATTTATTTCATAATTACATCCTCCTTAACAAAATCCATCTACTCAGTGAATCTCATTTATAGTAATCTGGAAAAATAATACGCTATCTAAAAAATAGCTAGATCTAGTTCTTTTATTAATTTATTATATCCATGGAAAATATTCTTTTAATTTTACTAAAACGGAATGAAAATAAACTGAAACTGTCAATGACACTTAACCTTGTGAAATACAGTCTATTGATATTATTTAATAATTAGATGATGTTAACTAATTTCTCGTTAAGTTAATATTCTACACATTTTATTCGTATGTCTTTTTTTTCTGACATATTTTTTCAAAAATATGATATTTAACGTTGCATTTGATTGGACGTCACAATCAGAAGTCTATTTTTAAATCTGACGTCACAGGCAACTTATATATCAACCCTAGTGAATAACTTACAATTCTTATATCTTCTTAAGTCATAGGTTTCCGATAATTTACTTGGTATGAGTAAAATTTGTTACACTGTGTTTCCCATTTACAGATTTACGATCGAACTGTGAGACTACTAAGTACCTTCTAGAACGTGTCACTGTTGTAAACAAGTAATCTTACTAGATGTACAGTTACTCTTGATAAACACACTATTTCCGTACCTCATCTCTCAAATCTACAATGTATGTGACGTCATGAAATGTCATCTATAAAACCTACTAAACGTGACGTCCTTATTTGTCACCTGTCAAATCTTCATGTGACGTCATGCTATTTTTCTTGTTGAATCTACCACATGTGTTTTCATGATATATTTATGCCAAATCTACATGTTACATCATGATATTTCTATTGTCAAATCTACCCATATGTCTTCATGATATATTTTATGTCAAATCTATATGTGACGTCATGATATTGTTCTAGTAATATCAACCAATATGTCTTCTGTTAAATCCTTCACATAGGACGTCATCATATTTTTCGGACATGAACTGTCCGAGATTAATGAACAAATATGTTTTAAATACGTGGAAACGTCAACATAAAACTGATGCTAACATATGTAACGCCCTTGTGTCTCCGGAGAACTGTTCGTTCATAAACATTTTGTTGATTGCACACTATCTATCACATGACTACCTTAATATGCATCAAATACACCCATATTTTTGCGTTTTACGTTATGTGACAACATCCATTGTGACGTCATCATAAGGACAAGATGACGTCATAACAGCGTGAAATTACACTGAAGTAAAAGCGCGACACTGAGAATGGTGAGTGACAAACTTTTCTGTCGCGTGTATACAGATATATTCTCGACTAAAGAAAAAGAAATGAACATTGAATTCGTTTTCGTTTGATAAAACGAAACATTTTCCCATGTTTCACAATCTAATATGAAACGAAAACTCATTTAAGATTCTATAAATATAATACAATTATACGTGCTTATCATATGGACTTAAGTATAGCGGAATATGTTTTCTCTTTTTTAATATTAATTTAAAATGTTACACTTTATATTTCTTTGATTTATTATCAATTTCACTTCAGATCAGTGCCCTTTGGACAGTACGCTAGTTGTTATCTTTTATATCTTCTCTTATCTCGTTATAGCTGTCTGAAGTACAACATATACAAGCTAGCTACAATCACTCGGGAAAATGTCCGGGGAATTTCTTTTCTTGACAGAAGAAATTCTTGGACCAATTGAGCTCTGGCAGGATATGAACAACGTACGGGTTTACCTTATAGTAACCTTTTATAACTCTCTTTTGGATTCTGTAAACATTTTTACTCGGTAATGAACGATGTCGGCTCTAATCAAGGAGGGGCGATATAGCATACCGCGTACCTTAGTGCCTCAGATTGAAGAAGTATTCTTACTTTGAACAAGATGAAATAATAGATTGTTTTAATTTGCTACATGTAATCCCTTTTGAATGCATATCTCCAGGTTTGTTTCATTTTAGCCTTTCCCGTTATTGAATACCCACAGGTACGGCATAGTGATCCAATCATTTCCAAATCTAGATATAAATTAGAGTTTATTTAACACGTTATATATCAACATTTTAGTATATATTAATCAAGATGAATGACATGATTAAAAAGGAGAAATACGTAGTTAATATTCTTTTTCATATCAAATATATATATTTGTATTTCTGATTAGTGCATTAAAGGGCATCTGTTGATGTTTTCTGCTAACTGATTGATAGACTGAACGCAGTGCAACGTCAGTAGGTAATAACCAATTTCTGCAACAATCTTAAATAATAATTTCTAGAATTTCATACTCTGTAGATCATAAATATTACATATCAATTAATTAAAGACCTCTTTCAGATTTCTAGCTTTGCATCGTTAATTATTTATTGGAATTACAAGTAAATCTAGTCCTCAACATAAAATGCAATATAAGCGGAATATGGAATGTGAACATTTTTGATTGGTCCATGTACTACTAGTTAATGCGAATTTTATTGGTTAAATATGCAACAAAACACCGCTTAATTAATTTGTTATGTAAAACTAACATGGTGAATTGATGGTGCAGCTGTACCACTAACAGATAACATGAAATGTGATTTATATCAAGTATATATACAGTGTACTTCAAATAGATACATAGAATCGTTGATTTCATTTCATTGGTTTTGAAACGATATGAGACCGGAACATTTCTCTAGTCTGTTCTCAGTAAGAATTTTTTATTGTGCAAAATAACTTTGAAAAACCAAAAACAACAACAACAACAATAACAACAGCAATAACAATAACGAAAATATTGTGGATGGGAATCGGGGGTTGGCTTACTTTTACTATGAGATAAAGACAGAAACATATTGGTCCATTAAGAATTTGCTATGAAACCAAAGAACAGCGACAATGATTAATTTGCATTTGCATTCATACCATACATTCAAATATCATCGATCAAACTTTTCTTTTAATCTTACTTTGAAAAAAATACTCTTGATTATATATTGCATTGTAACGTTAACTGTGACGTAATAAAGCGTTATCTAGCAACGAACCATGGCGTTGCTTGTATTGTTGATTGAGTTTTTAAAATTAAAAAGAAAACATAAACAGGCATTTTTTGCCCCCTTTTTGGGCACCATTTTTATAAATTTATTCATTCTTTTTATAATAAGCATTAACGAGAATTCGTTGGATTATCATTGGATTGAAGAAAACACAACACGTAAACATATTTGTAAGAATCGCATGGGGAATTTGTAATTTGTCGAGTTGCCATTACCTTCATGGTCACAGTTATCTCTTTTGAGAAGTAGCACGACTCATAACATAAACACTTCTCTAATGACTTTATTTGAAAACTAACAAGTTTAGTACTCCTTCAAATTTGAAATTCATAAATTAACGGTTTGCAGGCACGTGCCCCTCTGTTTCTACGGTAATTTAGACAAACTAAGTTTCCATCGTTTTTGTCCCTAGCATAACCGACGAGTCTTAGGAGGACGAAACAGCTGTATGTATATATTATCAAATTTTAAAGGTGCATTCCTATGTAGGTGTGTGTTACGTCCATCCTTTAAGATACAAGGTTGTACAGTAGTTTGTGCTGTTGGATTATTTTTGGTCATCGGTGTTTTCCGTAACCTTGATGGCCACAGTTATCCTTTTTGATAAGTGGCACCGTTCATAACAGCGCACTCTTTTAACGACTTAATTAGCTCAACCAGTACTACTCCAAAGCTTGAAATTTATAAATTAAGGGGTTTTACGCTCCTGTCCTTGTTTCTTCAGTAGTTTAGACAATCTAGGTTTCCATCGTTTTGGTCCCTAGCATCACCGCCTAGTCCTAGATTGACGAAACCGCTGTATGGTGCAGTGTTATTTATTTTTGGCAGACTGTATATATTACGGAATTTTAAAGGTGCATAACATGTAGGTGTGTATTACGACTATCTTTTAAAATACAAGGTGGTAGGCTCTGCTAGAGGATGTTTTGGTCACCGTTGCTTGCTGTAACCTTGATGGCCACAGTTACCCTTTTTAGTAGAGGCAATGTTCATAACAACACACTTTTCTAATTTCTTTTTCTTTAATTTGAAATCAACCAGTTCTACTCCAACGTTTGAAATTCATAACTTTAGGGGTTTTACGTACCTGCCCCTCTGTTTCTACAGTAGTTTACACAAACTAAGTTTCCATCGTTTTGGTCCCTAGCATCACCGACTAGTCCTAGATTGACGAAATAGCTGTATGATGCAGTATAATTCATTTTTGGCTTACTGTTTCTATTACCAAAATGTTGAAGGTCAATGTCATGTGTGTGTTACGTTCGTCTTTCATATCAAGATAATTATCCAAATGGTTCCCATCAAAGCTTACATGTACATGTAAAGGACAAACTCAACCGATGATAAATCAGTATCGACGGAATCGTTATCATTTAAACAACATTAAACCTAACTACGGTGTCCGATAAAGACACGTCATCAAATATTGCGATCCCTTACACGTTATAATGACGTCATGTACGTTTCAATTGCATTTTGTACGTGTTTACACAACGGCATGTTCTGTTTTTACTGTGATGCATCGGCTATGTTTGAGTATCCTGCAACATTCCTCCCCAGCTGGAATGTGAATGGCTTGAATACTGAGATATTATTGTATAGAAAAAAGACAAAATAATAACGTAGAGTAAGCAAACAAGTTATTCGAACTCAAAATCGATTTAATAAGTCAAAGGTTTACGTAAAACAAAAACATTTGATTTTACCTATAAAATTTTCGTAATAGTTATGTGTCAGACATAACTTTCACTTCACTAGCAATTTCGTCCTTCAAAGACACATTGGTGATGTTAGGGGCCAACAAGGTAGAAACCAAAATTGGTCTAGAGGACCGCTGAAACCGGAGGGAAGGTGCGTAAAATACTCTCAGTGTATGAATATCTGAAATAAGAAGAGTACTGATTCAGTTTAACTTAACATGGAAATACGAAATATATTGATGAATATATGAACATATATTAAGAAAGCAAAGACTTGCACGGATACCGAAGAACGAGGATAATGAAAAACAATTCCATTGACACATAGGGAATATTCCATTTCTCTCGATTTGTGTGTATTGACGTTGTTTAATGTATTCATGCATGTGCCTTGCAGTTTCGTTGTCACTACAGAGAGTGATCAAGCGTCTGGTTGAACGAGACTTTCTCGTAAAGAACGTGCCATTACCTCGATTTGACCTAGATTTACATGGTGAGTGTCATCGGCGGTCCAGAAAATACTAACACTTTCTGATTCTCCTTGTACTTTATGAAGAGTACTCGTGTAAATCTTTTCTTGTTTATATTTTGTCATAGTTTCTCCAAATTTGATTTCGATCTACGAGTTTGTTAACATTTGGTATTCTCTTGTGTGTTTTTATTTTAATCAGATTGCTCATGCTATGTTTTTGCCACATATACCCGAACCCTCAGAAATCGGAATAATAATATAATTTATCATAAATTAAATAAAGTAAGAGAAGGAGCACCAACACCAAGGGTTCCGTGACGGTAGACGTTTAATTGTTGACATGTTTTGGTAGGCTAGGCCTACCGTCATCAGAGGGCCCATTGCCCGTAGGACGTTTGATCTCTGTGGTGTCGGATAATTGTGTTGGTTTACCAACATTTTTATTCCATTTTTTTTTGTTTTCATATAATTTATTATAGTCCTTTGTGAATTCAATAAATCAGCTCGTGTGACATTCATTGCAAACAACTGCTGCAAAAGATCGTGTATTATCGTGTTTAACCTTTGATAGAGAGGTAACGTCCTCTCGCCAAATTTCCATAAAGCCGTCTTAATATATCATGAAATCGTGCACCTCCATTCTGGTTCATATTTAATTAAACCGTGGAGTTGTCGTACGTCTCAGGAAAAACAAAGCCACGCGCCGAGGTGACATTTATTTATGTCCAATCCGACACCCGAGGTCTTCTGTACTACATTCGTCTTACAAGCGGGTGGGTTCCTTTTAGAAAAAATCAAAATATAATTTATAAAAAATATATACAGTTATGGTTGATTTAATTTGGTTTGCAGCGTTCTATTATCTATTAAAACACACCAAGCATGTGTTTGCACTATGGCGTTAAATAACTTATCTATATTACTTTTTAAAAGGAGTTTTTGTCTTGATCGTCTGTTGTTTCCTTTCATCTAATATCGTTCGTGTAAATTGACTAGAAGCGAAATATATTTTCTAACAGGCTATATATGAACGGTCTTATATAGACGTCATCCTGTAACGTAAGTTTGTAAACAAAACATGCTAGCCTGTCATGCACAGAGATAAGGTTTAGGGATATTCAACGTCCCTATTCATATGTCATCAACGTAATCAGATATACCACGGACCAACACACGTTTAGATATATTTACATTTTGCAACTTAGCACGAAATGTTTCCCCAGCTCATTAGAATATTTACTTTGTAAAAAATATCGTCAAATCATTGAAGAAATATATTTTAAATGCCATTATTAAAATAATCACGGATTTCAAATAAACCGTTAATATTCCTAAAATGCGAAGTTCAATTTGGTTCTCAAGCACATGGTAGTGCATGTAATGTAATGAGGAATTACGACATTTTTATTTAAAAATAAACCTCAACAACTGTAGAAGTAATTAAGTCAGCAGACGACTGGAGAAAGACAACATACTTCCTGTGTTGATATATATTTCGGAATTATCCAAAAGAAAACGAAACGACTGAAACTATCTAAAATTTATTGTCAGCTTAACTCTAAACGTCTTTTTTATAATCATTTTAACAATTAATGCAAATTGAATACAATACAATTCAATAATAAAACGTTTACATAACAAGATTTTGTTAATATTCCCACGTGATTAAAATAAAAGGATGTTAAGTATAATTTGCAAGCTAATGATAATAATCCTAATACATGTATAAATCACAGTTTTAAAAACAATGCATGAAAGAGGAAAATACCTTGCCAATCCTGCATAAAAAAACCCAGACAAAGGCACTTTGGGAAAAACCATTAACAAGTACAAATGATGGTCGAGGGTCCGACATTCCTCTAATTGGGACTCCTAAGGGCCTTTCCTTGGCGTGATTACCGAGGGCGGATAATTAGAGAAACGATGACAAAATGTTTCGTTCACTGACAGGCAGCTCCTAGTGATTGACGCTCGATAACAAGAAACCGACATCGTTGTTATGCAAATCGGATACAGAGAGGGGGCGGAACCTGTAATTAGATGGAGAGATTTAAATATTCATTAAGAAGATTGCACTGCAGATTAAAACAGTTTTTTATAAACATTAATTTAAATCAGAATCAATATCCCAATAAAAAAGTTTTCTTTAAGATGACTCATTTAGATTTAGATCTCGTGGGAAAGCTGTATTTGACTCTCAATTGCAAATTATCACACTCCAAGAAACTGTAGGACCAGCGATTCAAACTAAGTCACCTGCATGTATGCGTCAGGCACCTTTCCATAGCCGTTAACTATCCTGGTTTATAAACGAATTCGAACGTCTCCATCCCTTCGTAACACTCCCAATGTGAGAAATATAACTTTAACATTATCAAAACGTTTTATGACAACATCTGACGTATATAGAGGGTCCCCAAGTACCATTTTGTAATATTATCAGAACACTTTCACTGTATCATACAAAGTCACTGCTGTTTGCGCAATTAAAGCACACTGATAAGGGCGATGTGTGGTTTTATCGACCCTAATTCAATCATATTTGATATTTAACTCACAAAATCATTAAATATAATGAATTTACTAGATTTAACAATAATTTAATCTTGCTGGTAACAAGCATTTTAACTGGCTTATGTTATCAGCTCATAACGTAAAAAGTGACGTCGCCGTTTGTAACGTCGCTTTTGATTGGCTGATACAGCAGCGTAACAATTTCTAAGAGAAAAGACTCCATCAATAAAAGTGGATTTCCACAGGGATTGTGTATAGTAGATTAAATGATATAAGGATTAACTTAAATATACTTGTTTTATGTTATGGAGATAGAACACAAAAAAACGGAGTGTACTCTAATCATAAACCGCTTCGCCGTTTATTTAGAGTACACTCCGTTCTTTGTGTTATATCTCCATAACATAAAAAATATATTCAAGTTCAAAAGGATATCTTTAACACTGATTAGTGAGTAACAGCGCCTTTCGAAGAAATGAGATTTATGAAGTCAATTCAGATTGGGTTGAGGAGTAAAAATATGAATACATTTGACAATTTTTACTATATTTATCCAAGCAAAGTGTATTATTTAAAAAAAACATTTTGTTTAAGAGGCCAATATATATGAACACGGTAGCAAATGGAACAAATAATTCCGTCCGGCAGAAAGAAAGAAAACATGGCGCCCACTCTTAACGTTGCTGTCGATACATTACATCTGGGAAATATCATGTGTTTATCACAAAAGTTGATATTTAAAATCACAAAGATATTATAACAGAAATAGTTTGAACAGCGCACATACCATCTGATGATGGAGGGCTAGAAATATTTCTATAAAATTAAATGCATGTTTGATACTTGAAATATGTGTATTGAACATCGGTTTGTGATTTCAACATGATGTGCAGATTTCTTTTGGTCGCTTTTGTGTCCCCAAGAAGAGAGCACAAAAGCAAACTTTAATTCATGCAGGAGTGTCACACATTAGTCGCCTCATACGATACATGCATTGGGCACAGTAGGTGTGTTATTTTCTCGTTCCATGACCTGCAGGGGTGAGTTGTGGAGATATCTGAATATCATAAATAATGGTTTCCTAACGAATATCATCTATATATTCGTTACCGTCTCCAATCTGGGCCGCTTTCGCTTATTGCGATCCAAACGCTTGGACCAGTTGGACCAGAGTTCGCTTATGAAATAAGGTCGGACCTAGTGATCTGTTAAAAGCCTTGCAAGGACTGCATACATATTAATACCTGAAAATGTTACATTCAAGAACACACATGCCAATGGCAAGTGGTTTGTTTTGGTTTGGTTTAGTATTGTTTAACGTCCTATCAACAGCTATGGTCATTTGAGGACGGCCTCCCCTGTTTGCAAGATGCATTCGTGTAGGTTTTGGGAAGACATCCAGCAGGACACCCCACCCGGTCACATTATAATGACAACGGGCGAACCAGTCGTCCCACTCCTAAATTGCTGAGCGTTAAGCAGGAGTAAAAACTAACCATTTTTACAGACTTTGGTATCTCGACCTGGGGACAGAACCCAAAGCCTTCCTTACAGGGGCGATCACTCAACTACAGGCCAAAAGTGAGGCATTGTCAAGGGAGACATTAGGAAGAAGAAAGTTGTTTAGAAAGAGGAAAAAAAAGAAAAGATCACAAATTTAGTCGCCTCTTACGATCATGCAATGGGGGCAGCAGGTACAATTCTTACGCCTTACCTGCAGGGACCCAATGGTCTCTTAATAAACGTTATATCGATGTAGAAGTTTTTAAATACATTACATTTATATCAATTTATATTGGGATATATACAACACGCGTGACTGGGGATCAAATGTTAACCAATTAATACATGTAGGCTAAATGTCTCGGCGAAGCAATCTTCTCATTGGAGGGTCCCAGGTTATTTCTGAAACAAACGTGTATATACAGTTTGTAGCTGAGATTCATGTAAGCATACAACTTCGTGATGGGACTGAAATTGAAATAAATAAATAAACGATAAATAAATAAATAAACACCAAAAACAAATTTAATTATATGTGATTTTTTTAAAACTTGCACACTCGTAAAATAATCATTCGGTCTTACTCGTGAAATATTAAAATATGGTATTAAACCAGAAAACATTAAAATTCTCGGCTTAATTCTTTGTAAGTTTTAAAGGACAAAAATGACCATGTAACAAACAGCGGAAATACTTCAGAATGACGAAATGTCTTTAAAACAATAGAAATGTATTTTTATTTAATAATGAGGTGATAGAGTTAGTGGACAATTTGACAAAAAAGGCTAAAACAGCAATGTATGACGTTATAAAGAAAGGTAGGCTACATAACTTATCAGTTCATTGTATATATGTTTATTTGACAAGATTGTAAAAACCATACTGTTGTATGGTTGTGAAGTTTGGGGTCTTACTGTCCTTAAGGTAATTGAACGTGTCCATTTAAAGTTTTGTAAATTATCACTAGGGTTAAAACGTTAACGTAGCACTCCTAAGTATATGGTGTATGGAGAGCTAGGTACTAGCCCACTTGAAATAACCTTAAGACAAAGAATAATAACATATTGGTCATAATTGACGCATTCTAAAGAAAATAAAATTAACATTATTTTGTATAAACTTCTTTGCCATCATCATAATGTTGATGATAAACCGGTTCCATATATAAGATTTATTCAACGTATTTTAAGTGAATGTGGTATGAGTTACTTATGGAATGTTCAATATACTACAGAATGTAATTCCACATGGCTAAAGCATGTTATTAAACAAAGATTGCACGACCAGTATTTGCAGAAATAGCCGAGTGATATACACACTCCATCAAAAGCTACATGTTAGAGGATTTTAAAAAATAATTGTCATTTTGAAAATTACTTAGATATTTTAAGTGATAAAGATAGAGTTTAATTTTGTAAATTTAGGATTACCAATCACAAATTTATTGTTGAAACCTGCAGATGGCATGATATTGATTGTAATGAAAGAAAATTCCACACTGTAACAGTCAGCAAATTGGTGACGAATTCCTTGCTTGAGTGTCCGTCACTGTCTGGGTATAGAATTTTCTATATAGATAAATATTTTTGGATGAGACCAAATGTAATTAAGTTCTATTAATTAATGAATACTACTTACATAAAAAAAAAAATAACTGAAAAAACTTTGTACTTTTATCAGAATAATTAATAACATTATTTGTCTTCCTTGATACAAACGTGCATTTATTATGAAACAGTACTGTGTTCTACCGACTACGAACACTACAATTACTGTATATCATATTGTAAATATGTTTCTCTATACATTGTATTGTGAAAGAGAATAAAGTTGAATTGAATTGAATTGAGGCGCAGGACTCAGTGTATTAATGTACGTAGGACTTCGATGACGTCATAATGAAAGACAATGTCGAGCAGGCTTATTTCAAGCCCTCTGATTGGTAAGAAGATTATTTATTTTTTTACAATTTGTATCAGTATGAATCTGATAAAGTATAATTTATTAGTGAAAGTTAAAATCATGATAAATCCCAACGCAGTAAATAAAACACACACACGCTTTTATAAAAATACAATCCATGGTTTATCACTGGTATTTCAGACTTTTAAGTTTTGCTTTAAATACGTTCCACTATGTTTTGTATCACAGCTGTTTTATTTTAAAGGTAATAGCTTGTCACTGAAGACGATCATCACGACTATTGGCATTTATGGATGACCGTTTGGCGCCAAAACGACAACACACTTTGTTAAGCTGGCTTGGCTGAGCAAGATAATTTAACGGTGTTTAGATAATGGTAATTAACAAACGAAATGTCGGGCGAGATATATCGAGGCACCGTGGACTCATTAAGCTTGATTCCGCCGGAATTTTGATTCGAAGAAGAATGGAGGAGTACATGACGTTAGCCTAAATTAACCGCCGTGTGGTTCACAGCGAGTTGTACCTGAATAATCCCAACGTAAGTGAAGAAAATGCTGAGAACTCTTCAGGAGCTCTTCAGGAATGGAGGCGTTTTGTTGATTAAAAGTCACCATTGAAACTTGTAAAGTTCCGCGCGAGCTATCTACTCATTGAACTCGGTTTTACCCTCCTCTCGTTTAGGTATAATACAAGATAATATGCATGGAACTCCCAACAAACAACAGGGTTGATATGTTAATTAAAACACATCCGGTGGTATAATGAAATATTCAATATATAATGCATATTTATAGAGAAAACGAACGGAACATCAACAGGCCACAAGGAGCGTTATGCTGGCTATGAATCATAAACAAATTGCGTACCAAATTGTTTTGTCAATAAAAATATTTTTTACTTTAAGCATAATTTAATGTCAAAACGATTTGGCACAAGTTATACCAACTTATGGAGCCAACTTTTAGCAACAATCAATAACAAACGATTCTGAAGATAGTCAATTACAAATAATTAAATCAAAGGAAGTATAAATAAACATTTTGAAAGTTCTTAATAAATATATTTGGTTTGATCTAATAAAAGTTTGCAGATGTCTAAATATATCACAATGAATATCCAAAGCTACAATGTAGGTTTGTAATCACCAATGTGATGCTCAAGTACTGAATTAGTTCTGTACGACGATAAGGATATGACTGACATTCAAATAAGAAGCTGTAGGCGTTTGCAAAATGATAGCTGTAATTTACTCGATTTGAATCTTAAGTTGACACGGATGGTGGCTGTATAGGGTTTAACGCCCTTTCAACAGCCAAGGTCATTAAAGGACGTACCTCCATGTGTGTTGTGTATGCGTGCATGTGTGTATGTGTGCCGGAGACAAGGTATGTTGGTGCATTTGCCTCCTTGTGATCTGATGCCGACTTTAAAGTGCTACCTCGCTGAAATACCATGCCAAAGGCACCCAGCACAGCATTCCGCCCGGTCACATTATACTAACAACGGGTGAACTGCTGTTGCCAATTCCTGAACTGCCGGAATTAAAGCATGTAATAACAACTACCTTTTTTTAAAGACTTTGGTATGTCCCGGTCTTCCTCACGTGGGCGAACGCTCAACATCAAAGCCAAAAGTGAGGTATAGCCAAGCAAGGCACTAACAGACAAAAGGTAGATAGTAGAGAGAAATATAAAGATCCAAAATCATACAATGGGTGCAGCAGATTTATTTTGTCGCTTTTATGTTCCCAAATAGAGGGCACCACTTCAAATCCCCAATTCTGCAGGGGGTTCCACATTAGTCGCCTCTTACGTTTCTTTTCTCTATCCCCGACCTGCAGGGATGAGTTGATACGGAATACATTATACCTGAGATAATTGTATTGTTGTGTTTGTCTAGAAACACGATAAGCGTCACGATTAATTCTAATGCATTATTAATAACATATCTTTTTTTCCAATGTCCTATGCAAACCTGACCAATAGCTAGGCTGAAACCTGTCCTTTGAAGATTACAGAGGAGCGACACACGACATCAAAATTAGTCAATTCCATCGTTACGCTGCCGCGAGATTCTTTTGATGTAAATTAAATTATTAAACTAGCCTTCTAGTCTTATCCAAAAGGTGTCGCACACGAAGCATTCGATTTTGTCATGACATATACAAGGTGTGCCTAAAACGTAAAGAGCGTAGAGTAACCCTGGAATATCGAGTAGGTGTTTATATATACAAACGCCAAAAATATGTCTTTTAGGAAACTAATCTACGTCTAAGTAAACTCCATCATGTCTGTTCTTAACTCCTTTACCCCTGTAGACACATTTGAACTCTTCCAATTCAAAGATTGGAGGTATTCATTATTAAGTTTCAGGGGTGATTGAGTTAGCGTTAAACGTCAAGCAGGGATTAGCAAATATACATTTTAAGGACTTTGGTTTGTCTCGGTCAGGGGACAGAACTCGTAATCTTCCCCACTGTAGCAAACGCTCAACACAAAGGCCAAAAGCGAGGTATTGGAAAGAGGCGTCGGAAAACGTAAAGAAACGGGAGTTAGAAGAGAAAAATGCAAAGATACCATATATTGCAATATGTGCAGCAGGTATAGTTTGATCCTTTTGCGTGATAGGTACATGTAAACACTGTCAGGAACACATAACATTGATACATTTGTATATAATAGATACTTATGTAAGACATTATAGGTAAAGATGTAAGAAAATAGAAATAAACTATGAAAGATGCCTGTAGAAAGGAGTTTGAACTTTTCCAGGCTAAAATGTAGTACAAAATTAATCAAAGAATTTAATGATTCAAAAAGCTATCAGGATTTATCAAATGAATTAATTTCAAAGAAATCTAAAGCCCTAAATAACGATGTAAGTCCTGATAAAACGATCCCTATCTCTTTTCCAGATATGATGCACGGTTTGCAGGGGGCAGGGGCTTTGCATCCTTTCCACTTGATCAATGTAAGCCAACATTTTCAGCTTGACTGCGGAGTAATGAAGCATGGATTTGACTTCCGTGAAGAGGCTGTAGGTGGCGTATCTCTTGTCAGGTCAAAGGTCACGTGCAACTATGTTATAGAGCTTACGTAGTCTCGTTCAACAAGACGCTTGATCACTTGTAATTAAAGACTCGGCGTAGGTTGCGCAGACAACAAGAGTCTGGTTGAACGAGACTAGATCTTACGTTCTTTATAAAGTACTGGTTCTTCAACAAGAACGGACATAACTTGTTCAGTAAACGTGTTCTCGTTAGAGGAATTCACAACTCTTCACAGGTGTTGGAATATATGAGGAACATGTAACGTTTCCTGAAATCAATACCTTACAATTATAAATAAAATAAAAATCCAGAGAATGCCAAAGAGTAAACAAATATGCTATTCGAACTCAATATCAATGAAAAATTCGATAGAGTATGGAAAAAAATCATTTCACGTAAGTCATTCAAAAAGCTTCATCGACAGCATCGACCTTTAAATCTAGATTCAATCATAGTATCAACTCCGTGTAATGTCAAGCTTTCAAAGTGAGAACCCGGGTAGCGACAACAATTCACAAAGCACATTTTTTCAGTAATCAAAGAAATAAAACATTCCCTAAGGTGATCAAGGTGGCGACAATACAATCGTGACCATAGTCTTCACTAAGCCAGATTTATTTTATTTTTCTCCCACTCATTGGGTGTTGATGGGTTCACCGTAAACGGCCATTTGACACAGCCTAGACATATTCGAGATGTGTGTCGGTAGGTCCGGTCCTCTCTCACTGAGGAGTCAACTCGATCTCCCATCATAGTAGTATGTTTTCACCTGGGTAGGGGGTGTTGCCATGTACCAATTAACACATCATTGACACAAGCCTGAATTCAACAGCGATGAGAAAAGACACCAACAGGAACTGGGTTAAGTCCACAACAATGTTAAAGACTTTAAAAAGCCGACCATCCCCACCCTCATCCCCGCCTCCCCTCTTCTGTTAAATTTTTGCCCAGTTTCTTTTTCTTTTTTCTTAATACAGATTGTACTTATTTTTTTCCACTATCATCCATCACTTTTCCAGAGATTTATCTACATGAATTTAATGACATTTTACATCAGTGTTTGTAAATGGAAGGTTGTGTTCCTTTTTTATTTATTTTTTATTTTTCGATCGGTTATCCAACATGGCTGCCGCGGTCTCTGATTGGTCGTTATTTAGATAATGACTGGTTTTGCTCAAATTTGGTATAATAATAATATTGGGAGGTTCTTATATACCGCTTTATCACAACCTAGTTCGTAGGTCGTCTCAAAGCGGTTCACAAATTATTATCCGTGGTTATAGGGCCTTTGCACCCAGCCAACATCTTTCTCAACTCCCTTGGGAGCATACAGCCGGTGCTGCCATTTCGGCGCTCGAAGCTAGCATTCAACAATTCTAGCACTACCCAACCACGTACCCATGCTGAGTAGACTGGAACAAGCGGAGTAAAGTATCTTGCTCAACGATACAACACAGTGCCGTACCGTGGCTCGAACCCGCAACCCTTCGGTCACGGGCCCGGCGTCCTACCACTAGACTACCGTGCCTCCTGGTATGCGGTTGTATGATGGTACTGCCATAACATCCAAAGCTTAGCATCAATTGTGACTGTGGGGTTAGCTTTGTGGACTTTTGTAATTATCCCTATTACAATGAGCACTTGTTTATTTATGCATTTATTTATTTTCAATTGTCTTAACTCAAATGTCTGTGAATAAAGTAACTCAACCCGAAAATAAGTTGTGTATGCAGACTTTGAATCTCACTTCCGAATCTTTTTGATCATAGAATTGTCTGTGTATAGGTTCCATTATCAAATAGCTATAGGGCAGCGTCGTTTTTATTGATCAAAACGTGATAAACACGTCTAGTAATGAGGGAATTCATTTGTTTATATGGGTGGTTCTTGTTTTTCAATTGTTCTCAATATAAAATACATAGATAAATAAGGGCGTTGTCAATTGATCCGGTTGTTACAACATTCTGTGGATTCACAGTCTTGAGTTTTTTTGTCAGATCCTATTTGATTGGTCTGTTTATCTGTAAGATCGAATTCGATTGGTCTGTTTATCTGTCAGATCCTATTTGATTGGCCGGGCTAATGATCTCTGTTATCTAGCTAATTAATGACGTATTAATTATTTCCAGATCATGAAACTTTGGCCCCGAATTCACGAAGTTTGCCGAGACGTGAGGGGCTAAACGTGGCGTGAACATTCCGAACGGATACGATAAGTCCTGTGTTCGCGTGGTAAGGTTATTTATACCCACCCCGTCTACTACGTCAACCTTGGTTGATAGACACAGCAAATCTATCTTTGATATATCAGTTATCACACCATCTCGTGTAAATATTAAAACAACATTTAAAAGACTGATAAATCTGTATTAGATATGTGTTACAATGAAATGATCAAACCTACAGATTAAAGCACCATGGTAAACGGAGCCTAGTTTTAAAACATCGACTCGTAAATCTGTATATGTTGCATAAAGTCAACTCAAGTTTTCAATTAAAGTTTCCAATTGTTCAGTCATTTAAAATTGTACAAGTGTGTTTTTTATGTACTTGTCGCAACACGACTATTTATAATCCATGCACATGCTTTCAGTTTTCATTTTGAATATTGATAATTTTGATTGTTTTCGAAATCGACTATCTTAGTTAAGTAAACCTGGCACACTGCAGGCTAAACGCTAGAGTTTCCACTGTGTTGTTTCGTACGAGTTGCATTCCCGTGTACTGTAACAAGGCTTATGTACGGAATACATAAATGTATTGATATTTTCTTTTTCACAAGAGTCACATTCCTCGGAGAGATTTAATAGGTGGCCTGTTTGGGTGGTACATTGAATAGCGTATTCGCCTTTCACCAAGACGGTCGGGGTTCAAATGTCTGATTGGATGTAAAATGGGGTCACCTACCCGATCACCTGGGGTTTCTCCATATATCCCAGTTTCCTCGCACATTAAAAGAAAAAAAAATGCATGCTAACATTCGGTCTAAAAAGAGTGATTAATGTAAGTTTAAATAGCTTGTTATATTATTGTTGTGAAATAAATAATTTTAAAAACACATTGTTTTTACCTTTTGACATCTTGATTATTAATAAAGCGGCGAAAGCAATCGGTCATGATATTTTGTTTTTCATTTTTTCAAGGAATATTATCAAAATGTTCAAACTCCCTCATAAGGTCCACAACCTATAACTGGCTTTGTTTAAATATAGAAGAAATGATACAAACTTGACAGGATGATACATTTTATTGCCCGTATACAGTAGTAAGGTAACAGGCTTTTCTACCTTAAGCGAACGTCACTTCGAACAACAAAGCTAATCATATGGATTTCAGCATGGTCAATTGTTTAATATCACATGTATCCAATTATAAAAAAACAGCACAAAACTTGGCATATTTATTTATGATGAATTGGATAATGTGGGCTTCATGTTAAAAAAAATACTTTGAGAGTACAGTTTTGGTCATTTACAAATCTGTGTCTGCACAACAAAAGCTAACTGTATTTGTACAGTGTAGTCTATTTTTGTGCTCAGCACATGTGGAAATATTGTGGAAATTTACCGGATGAAGTTATGCTTAAATGTGAGTATTTCTGTTACCGAATCGGTGATTTTTAATTTCACAGAAGTTTTTAGAAAAAAACAAATCGATCAGCAGGGGTTAAGTTTTTAATATTTTTTGCACTTTTTGCACTTTTTGACGTTTTGTGACCTGGTTACCTTGGTTTTCACAAGTCTGACTCCTGTGGTAAGCACTTCTTAAAGAAAGTATTTATGTATTTTTTCTGTGAAAATTGCATTTATAACGAAGTTTATAAATATATGTGTGTGTAGGTGAAACCATTATTCATTTAAATCTCGGAAATGTCATTTAATTACAGGACCTGGTCCTTTTTACTGTTCTCTGCTACCGTAGGTGAAGAACGACGTGTCATTGATACTGGGACGCATGTGGTCTGTAAAATATAGCAGCCATCGCCTTATAAGGACTGTTAACACTACTCAGGTAGGTCGCGGGGGGCTCATTGGGTATATTATAATACTTGAAGAGCTAAAAGTGCGACCAGGGTATGAAATGTGAGAGTTTTAAGAAGCAGTGGGTCGTATTCAGTCAGAAACCTAGGTTAAGTAAAGATCCCGTACCACTGCCAGAATCGGTAGCTATGGATTGGAAACTGACAACAGCTTTGATCAATCATTTCTGGAAAGAAAATCACACCTGATTGGGTTTTTGTTAAAAGAGGAAGAACAGAAGAAAGATACAAAATATAATCTACAATAGTGTTCAGAGTGTAAAAACTAATCAACGGCCTAGAGCAGAATTCGAGCGACTTAAGATACGTAAACCCATAAATGAATACTTATAAGACCACCAAACGTTTAAAGGGAAGTAACTCGTTCGAACAATGAAAATCGTTCAACGTATCGTTATTCTCTTTTTGAAAAACAGTAAATTACAACAAAAACGCTCATATTCATTTAAATTCATACTGTATTTGTAAAAAATTAAATAATAAATAAACAATGTCCATTTTCAGCGTACAAAGAATCATGGATGCGTTCTTTCAACAGCAACAAACTCAAATCACTGGTATGTATTGGAATGTCGAATGTTAAAAGCCAACCTTACAGGTGCAAGGAGAGTTGCGGAAGGAAAATGCACCCTTGATACTTCCTGTTTACAAATGGCATTGTGGCCAAGCAAAAGTAGAAAACAATATCTTGTGAAATATTCTTAACATGAATTGAAGTATTTTATTCCGTCACCGAACCATCTGGTTGAGTATCCTTCGGCGCCTCTGACTCAGTATCCTTCGGCGCCTCTGATTCAGTATCCTTCGGCGCCTCTGACTCAGTATCCTTCGGTGCCTCTAATTCAGTATCCTTCGGCGCCTCTGATTCAGTATCCTTCGGCGCCTCTGATTCAGTATCTTTTGGCGTCTGCAAAAAAAGGAGAAAGTACAAATATTCACGTTGGTTCGTTTTATAAGACTTCGGCAACACATTTGGTTAAATTTCGGTGAGTCGCATATGTGTCAGCTCCATTCATAACTTTGTTTCATTTGAGAATTGACATCCATCATTTTTTTTTACATTTATGACTGTATGCAACACAGTTCCGTTCAAACATCTCCAATGGTGCGTGGAACCTCATCTTGCAGAATATGTTTGTATTGAAAATTATTTCATATCATCCTGACTTTTAAAAAGATGCATTTTAATCCGTTTCTTTATATAAAAAACAAAGACAATAGTATCGTATCGTTCTGTGTTGTTTCAATCAGTTTTTTTTTTTTTTTTTTTTTTTTTTTTTAAATTTTTTTTTTTTTTTTTTTTTTTTTTTTTTTTAAAGTTTACTAAATGGTAGAATATAATTTTCTCTGAGAACTAAACCGTCTTCCCATGTTTGCCAGTAATATAAGGCGGCAAAGATCTTGAACTTGACATCACCTCATGATTGGTCCAAACAGTTTGGCGGAAAGACCCGAGCATTTTCCACTCGGAGAGCATTCGTGTGTCATGGATCCTGCTGCTATTGGATCAAATCAACATTTTTGCTTTGTAGTTCTCTATAATGGATGATTTAACATTAGTTTGTCATCACTTATATAATTTTATGAGTGACACTTACCTACACATACTTGCCATCCCAATCTGCCTTCACGGCGTTTTTGCTTCTGTTAATTTTCTTTGTTCTTATCCGTCTGTAGATCGGACTATTCTTATCAAAGTATGCCCGTTTACCTATCAATAAAATAAATGCGTGGTGAGTTTATGAAGGATACATGTTTAGTACAAAACTTGTCAACTTTAGTATCGTCATCACATAACCTTGGTATAGTAAAGCATTCTCGCCTGTCTCTGACTTAGTCTTTGACTCCGGGGTACGATGCGTCACTTCTGGATAATATATTAAGAATCTGGGATACTTTATATGACTCTGACATACTAAATTTGACTCTGGAATACTAAAGGTGATTCCGGAATTCTATACTCGACTCTGGGATATAATCCATGACTCCAGAAATACTTAATTCGACTCTGGGATACTATACATGATTCCAGAATTCTATATTCGAATCTGGGATACTATACATGACTCCAGAATTCTATACTCGACTCTAGGATACTATACATGACTCCAGAAATACTTAATTTGACTCTGGGATATTATCCATGACTCCAGAAATACTTAATTCGACTCTGGGATACTATACATGATTCCAGAATTCTATATTCGAATCTGGGATACTATACATGACTCCAGAATTCTATACTCGACTCTAGGATACTATACATGACTCCAGAAATACTTAATTTGACTCTGGGATATTATCCATGACTCCAGAAATACTTAATTCGACTCTGGGATACTATACATGATTCCAGAATTCTATATTCGAATCTGGGATACTATACATGACTCCAGAATTCTATACTCGACTCTAGGATACTATACATGACTCCAGAAATACTTAATTTGACTCTGGGATATTATCCATGACTCCAGAAATATTTAATTCGACTCTGGATACTATACATGATTCCAGAATTCTATATTCGAATCTGGGATACTAAACATGACTCCAGAATTCTATAATCGACTCTGAGATGATATACATGACTCTGTTTACCATATTCGACTCTGGGATACTATAAAGGTGACTCTGAAACACTACATTCGGCTCTGGGATAATATACCCGACTCTGAAATACGAAATTCGACTCTGGAATACTGTCAGTGACTCCAGAATTCTTTATTTGATTCTGGGATACTATCCCTGACTCCAGAATTCTATATTCGACTCTCGGATACAATATTTCTTTGTTTATAATATTATATTCGACTCTCGGATACAATATTTCTATGTTTATAATACTATATTCTACTCTCGGATACAATATTTTTATGTTTATAATACTATATTTCACTCTCGGACACAATCTTTCTATGTTTATAATATTTTTTTCGACTCTCGGATACAGTATTTCTTTGTTTATAATATTATATTCGACTCTCGGAAATAACATTTCTATGTTTATAATATTTTTTTCGACTCTCGGATACATTATTTCTATGTTTATAACACTATATTCGACTCTCGGAAATAACATTTCTATGTTTATAATTCTATATTTCACTCTCGGATACAATATTTTTATGTTTATAATACTATATTTCACTCTCGGACACAATCTTTCTATGTTTATAACACTATATTCGACTCTCGGAAATAACATTTCTATGTTTATAATATTTTTTTCGACTCTCGGATACAGTATTTCTTTGTTTATAATACTATATGTCACTCTCGGATACAATATTTTTATGTTTATAATACTATATGCGACTCTCGGATACAAAATTTCTATGTTTGTAATACTATATTCGACTCCGGGATACAATATTTCTATGTTTAGATATTATCCATGACTCCAGAAATACTTAATTCGACTCTGGGATACGATCTTTCTATGTTTATAATATTTTTTTCGACTCTCGGATACATTATTTCTATGTTTATAACACTATATTCGACTCTCGGCCAACAAATTTCTATGTTTATAAGACTATATTCGACTCTCGGCCAACAAATTTCTATGTTTATAAGACTATATTCGACTCTCGGAAATAACATTTCTATGTTTATAATAGTATATTCGACTCTAGGATATAATATTTCTATGTCTATAATACTATATTCGACCCTCGGATATAACATTTCTATGTTTATAATACTATATTCTACTCTCGGAAACATTATTTCTATGTTTATAATGCTATATTCGTCTCTCGGATACAATATTTTTATGTTTATAATACTATTTTCGACTCTAGGATATAATATTTCTATGTCTATAATACTATATTCGACCCTCGGATATAACATTTCTATGTTTATAATCCTATATTCGACTCTCGGCTACAATATTTCTATGTTTAGATATTATCCATGACTCCAGAAATATTTAATTCGACTCTGGATACTATACATGATTCCAGAATTCTATATTCGACTCTAGGATATAATATTTCTATGTCTATAATACTATATTCGAGTCTCGGATACAATATTTTTATGTTTATAATACTATATTTCACTCTCGGATACAATATTTCGATGTTTATAATCTGGGATACTATACATGATTCCAGAATTCTATATTCGACTCTAGGATATAATATTTCTATGTTTATAATACTATATTCGACTCTGGGATACAATATTTCTATGTTTATAATACTATATTTCACTCTCGGATACAATATTTCTATGTTTATAATACTATATTCGACTCTCGGATATAACATTTCTATGTTTATAATACTATATTTCACTCTCGGATACAATCTTTCTATGTTTATAATACTATATTCGACTCTCGGATACAATATTTCGATGTTTATAATACTATATTCGTCTCTCGGATACAATATTTCTATGTTTATAATACTATATTCGACTCTCGGATATAATATTTCTATGTCTATAATACTATATTCGACTCTCGGATACAATATTTCTATGTTTATAATACTATATTCGTCTCTCGGATTCAATATTTCTAAGTTTATAATACTATATTCGACTCTCGGATACAATATTTCTATGTTTATAATACTATATTCGACTCTCGGATACTATGCTTGACTCTCGGATACTATGCTTGACTCGTGGATACTATGCTTGACTCTCGGATACTATGCTTGACTATCGGATACTGTGCTTGACTCGTGGATACTATGCTTGACTCTCGGATACTATGCTTGACTATCGGATACTATGCTTGACTCGTGGATACTATGCTTGACTCTCGGATACTATGCTTGACTCTCGGATACTATGCTTGACTCGTGGATACTATGCTTGACTCTCGGATACTATGCTTGAATATCGGATACTGTGCTTGACTCGTGGATACTTTACTTAACTTTGGAATGCTATAGTTGTTTCATTGTATTATACTATGGGATACAATATTTCTATGTTTATAATACTATATTCGACTCTCGGATACTATGCTTGACTATCGGATACTGTGCTTGACTCGTGGATACTATACTTAACTTTGGAATGCTATAGTTGTTTCATTGTATTATGTCCATTATACATAAGTAGGACGTGCGACTGTCTACTTTAAGCCTTTCTCGGTGTGAGTGATCCTTTTCCCACCACATAAGCCAGAAATATACTCACCTCCGATAAAGATTATTGGATCTTACATGTGTGTGGTCCGTGGACAGGGGAATACCAACCCGGGGGTGAGTCTTTGGCTGTCCAGCACGAGGCTTTGCCACTTTAGGAGTAGGACAGAGAAATGTCAACCCTTTTGGTAAGATTCTAAAAGCCTGGCCCTCGGCACAGCTTCGTGCATTTAAGAATCTTCCTTCGGGTTAAAATTCCCCTACTTTGCTCCCAAAGTTCTGACCTAAATTCGTCACCCTCGAGTAAAGCTGAGGGTATAACACCAACTACTTTACTCGAGGGTAGAGTATAAGACCCTATCAATTAATTAATTAGCTTATTGCTTGTACAACGTACTACTTCATACCTGAGATGGGTCCTTTGGCCTTGTTCGGTATGATTTTGAACAGTTTCTTTATGTGCTGAAGTCTACGAGAGGAGATACCTTTTGCCAATCGGTGATACAGCTGCATCGGCATATTGACGACGTCATCATCGCTATCATTGATATCGTCAGATCGTCCCTTGTCGTCGTCAATTTCGTCATAAATGTCATCATCGTATCGATCATCATCATCGTGATCATCATAATCATCACGATCATCATAACGATCATCACGATCATCATAACGATCATCACGATCATCATCGTATCGATCATCATCATCGTGATCATCATAATCATCACGATCATCATAACTATCATCACGATCATCACGATCATCATAACGATCATCGTCGTAGTCATCATCATCATCATCATCATCATCATCACCAAAGAGTTTTTCATCGAAGTCGTCAATTTCTAGATATTCATTGTCGTCATCAAATTTCCTTCTCTTCAATCTGATAGAATCACGTTTATCGTCATAAATATCATCTATATCATCATAAGCATCGTCGTAATCATCGTCCTTATCATCGCGTTCCTCGTACTCATTGCGATCATCATCATCATCATCAAACAATTCATTATCATCGTCGTCGTCATAGATACTCTCAATTATGTCTTCGATATGATCAGTTATATCGTCACGATCAATTTTCTCATAATCGTCATCGTCGTCGTCGTCATCATCATCATCGTCGTCATCAGTTTCATAATCATCGTCATCGATAATATCTTCGAATATGTCATGGCTGTTCTCAATTATATCCTTCATATGCTCGACTTTGTCTTTGATACTGTCTCTGCTGCCTTTAACGCCGTATCGTGTGTCTTCTTTTTCATAATCATCGACGTCATCAAACATTTCTTCTATGTATTCATCAATGATAGCTTTTTTGTTGTTTTTCTCAACTATGTCTTCGATAATGTCTTTCTTATCCTCTAAAACATCATCGATCTCGTAATCTTCATCGTCATAATCTTCTAACATATCCTCAATAGATTCCTCATATCTATCTAGATCCTTGTCATCGGCTGTAAAATACAAAAAAAATGTAATAAGGAAATCGCTAAATGGATAAAGAAAACGACAGTTATGATAAATTAGATATTTGCATAATCTAGATTAACATCCTACTCAATCGGGAACCGTCGTCACTTTCCGTAAACGAGAAAATACTCGTTACCTGCAAATGCCGACGGTTCCCCATTGCATCCTATTAATACGAACAGATCTTGACCTATGACCCCTCAACAACGCGATTATGACATAGGCATAGATATTTGTAAACATACATGTAATATGGTAAAACAATTAAGTTTGTCTTATGATAAAATGTGAAACATTTACATAATAAAGTATTCAAGTGAATTATTTACTTTAAATCACAATTTGAGGATGAATAGACAAACGGTCGTACCTTTCATTAGTTTCCTCATACTTTCTTTAAATTCTTTAATGTCATCATCATCCTCATAATCATCATAATCATAATCATCATCATCGTCGTCGTCGTCGTCGTCGTCGTCGTCGTCGTCGTCGTCGTCATCGTCCATGAAATCATCGTCGATGTCAAAGTAATTTCCCAATTCCTCTGGGTAGTTATCGGGAAGTGTTTTAACTTTACTCTCAATGACATCATCTACGAACTTTGGAATTTGTTTCTGTAGGGCGATGTCCAGGCGGAGGGGGATGTTAATATTACACCGCCACAAGTAGTCCCCAAACGCGCGCCTCAATATCCGCACGGCCCGCCAGTACGTCATAGGACACTTCTGGAGCTTGTAGTTTAGACATTCCATGTGGCGGGTAAGTCTCCTATACATTTAAATCATCAATATATTATGCAGTTGTTTTGGAAAGTACATGTGATAGAAAAATGAATATTGGTTATAAATTCAAAAGTTATCATCAAAGGCCTGGAATTAAAAAAAAAGAAGACATTTTTGATAAAAGAACACGACCCGTTTTTCCCCGGATCTCTACGCTAATTCGGAAGTGACGTACACGAGTCTCACTACTAAATTTCAAATTTTCCTCTAATTTTCCGGATGAATGATTACTATTGTCATTTGGTATTCTAAATAGTTCATCGACACAAATTTAAGCAAGGAATGGTATGTGAGCAAGGAATACATTTTATTAAAAAGTAAAAAGATTGAAAAAGTACCGGTATTGCTTTTATAGGGACAGATTATTTTTTCTTCATTAAATCTCCCCGACACAGAGGATACGAAAGAAAACCACTGATTAATTATTCAAAGCCCCTGATTGTTTGGCTGTTGGACTTGAGACGTACCTGCACAAGAGAACCTTAGAGCGCCGTCTGTAAGCCTTGATCACACTATCCATTGTCCGGATACAGGTGCCACGCCCACATCCAAGCTTCGTCTTCTTAGCTGTGGATAGTGTATACAGTGGTGAGTTTTACCAATCAAATCAATCAATTAATCAATATTTTATTTCAGTGTCACGCATCACATCACATGTAACAAATACAGATAAATGTTTACATTACTGATGAAAGGTGTACTTGAAATACGTTTTCAAGATTAAAATTGATGTAACGGCCAGCCGCAATCGGCTCATGGGACATTTTATCATTATCTTCCTAATTATAAAATCAGATTTATTTTAGCTAGTTATTGATACTACGTTGACGCCTATATTTAAACATGAGGGTAAGCGACTTTGCAAGTGTAAAGATTCAGTCATTAATTGTTCTAAAAATAGGAACTTTTGATGACTATGGAGATTATCAAAATTATCATTATAAACTCTTGCTATATTGTATAGTTCTCCTTTAATGCTGCCATAAGTAGGACAGTCACATTTTCAATTTTCGACGGTGTTTGGACAGAACGGACAGTTCCTCTGTTCGAATGGTATGTTGTGAAGCCGACCAGTCTCGATCCGTAAAGGGAGGCAACGGAGTCTCAGTTTCAAGTGATGAACAGATTGGTACATTTACTAACGTTTATCGTGTTTGATATCCTATGTAGTATTATAAAATACATCAGATATGCATGATTCTCAAGGCTGAAGGAAAATACTAGCAGTTAAAATACAAATTTACATGAATTTCGTGTTAACTCAGCTCATTTTGATTTTAAAAGATAAAGTTAAATTTCATGTATAACAACCGAAAAGCATGTAAACGGACTCCAACTAATCAATGAAAATAATAAGGAAAATGAAAAACTGTCATTTTTAAAACATTGTTTTGTTGTTGAAAATTTGAAGTTGATAAGAAATCTTTGAATAGTTTATTGTACAAAATTTAAACAATTTAACAAATTTAAAAATGTTGGCTGATGGTTAGCGCGCAAATTGATTTAAAGCAAACGACCTCGTATTGTACGGGTTTGCAGTCTGCCCACGGAGACTGACAGTACTTAGACGTCTCCTAGTCCCAGACTTACCGAAGCCGTTTGCTCTCGTGGCAAGACTTCGTCCCATGAGGGAAACAGGAGACTGCATCTTGTATCGGTTCTTAGAAACAGACCCCGTAACAATCTTCCGTGCTAGTTCTCCGGTCTTCCCGTCATTTGCCGGCACTAAAAAACAGTTTCTAATCAAAATGGAGTGACGCCATGCCTACATTTCTGGACTACCTGAACGACATTATCGGGTACTTAACTCATGCTCAATTCAGTTTAGTTCTTTATCATTCGTCAAAGCATCATTTTAAAATCGACCCGATAACTCATCGCGTCATCTGACTCATCTACAAATAACGAATTAGGTTTAGATTGTAGCTGCGAATGCAAGATGGCAGCTTCCCTACTGAAGTGTTATAATTTTAGAATGGCGCTTCAAATGTTTACACAACTGTTTAACATCAAAGCGGCATACGTAACTTTACATCTTATTCTTAACAACGATTTGCGTAATATAACAAAATGATATCGAAACTAACTTGAGTTACTTCCCTTTGAACGATAACCTTTGTTATAAATATATCTGGCCGGAAGGACGGCTATTTCGAACATATTACTCTCCAAACCCTAGGACACGTTTATTAAACTACGAATTAGGTCCAGAAGATTTATAATTAACTGTATTTCTTCATCAGCTGTTTAAATGCATTAATTGTAGAATAAAGGATTTATTTGTATAAGTAGAGGCTGTCCTGATCACTTTCTCTCTGGACTGTTATCGGTGATCATTTGGGTCAATTTAATGACATCGGATTATATCATAAATGTTTTAATAATATTTTATAGAAGATAATTGATCCTATTGATTGCTAGGCAGCTTTACATGTTTATGATAATGATAATAATTTACTTTAATAAAGTGTCACATATCAATTCACAATTTGAAGTTTCAAGTTAAAACGAAATTGATCAAATTAATATCCGGCCAAGTTGAGCTATGAGACACTATTTCAAGTTTATAGATACTGGTTACTTAATAAAATAAAATAATAAAGTACTAGATATTTCCTTTATAATAAAAATAATTAGGTGTGCCCACCTACCCACACATATACAAACATGATATGATAAAGTAGTGAAAGACACAAATATATTACTGCATATCACGCCGTGAAGGTTTTCGTCAATTTTTTTTTATATCGATATTCGATAATTAAAAAATCCAGGATGTTTTTAGTAATTCAGGAGTAAATCAGTATCAATTGAAATATAAGTATGTAATATTTCCCGCTCCATTGTGACACCTTGTTAACTACAGAAGTCAGAAATAAGATGACAGAAAAAAACCCGCTGATACTAGCATGTTGTGAGGTGTCCTGTCATAATTATACTGATTAAATAACTGAAATAACGTTAATTGTATAAAATCTCTCTTCCTCCAAAGTGAACACGTGTACATTATCACAGGCTCAGAAATCAAATATGAGAAAAACAAAAAGTTATGACATGGCATATTATGTCGTTTTCATTATACTTCAACAAATAATTCTAGAATTTCAAGAATTTATTATTCGGTATAAGAATTATTCAGAATTATTTGAAATAACAATGGTGGTATTTCGTTTTTCTAAATCTGAAATGACAACTTTGTAAATCATCTTTCAGTTAAAAGTATTATATATCGTGTTATTTTGTTGGCTATTTTTCCAGTTCTTTTCAAACTAATATAAATCACAACTATTTGAGAGTTATTGAAATAAAACAAATTGTATTTAGTCCTTGTCACTCATCCTTGAGGATTCTGACACTGACTGTCGTTTATTATATTATCATATGACTTTTACGACAGGAAAGCGCCATGCTGATAGCCATAGGACAGTCGATCCCTAGGAAGGCCAGAGCACCGTACTTGTCAGCCCAAGACAGACTGACCTGTCAATCACGTCAGCTGATACAGTAATTACAAGTCGGACACATGACCGATTATATAAGGAGCAAACAAGCCCGGTGTTAATGCGGTGGAGTTTCATTCTTTACTTGACTATCTATTTAGAAGGATATACTCATTTGTATGTATCTAATTTAAACATGTCGGGAAGACCTTGCTGACAAAACAAACATCACGTAAATTTGAAATAAGTCATTTACTATTATGATAATTAACAATATGAGCGGTATACCTTCACGCACCTCAACAGAGACATCTAACGTTATGACCACTACGCTTAGTGTCTGAGAAACCGGTGTTGTTGTTTTTTAAATCAGACCTTTTTTGTTTGGATTTTTTCGAATTTTTCAGTAAATATTTATTTATTTGCTTGTTTACTCATTTAAGTACAATTATAGGGCTTCGATTTCATTTCACGAAATTTGGCAACCACCTGTAGACAATTATTACGTGCTTTTCTTTGTTATATATTATATCCGAGTCTTAGAGTCTCTAATTTAATGGCAAATTTTAATATTGTAACCTATGGAAATGACATCATTGTGCAACTTTTTTTTTTAGTAAAGACAGTATAATTATCTTAAGTATGTATCATTTATAAAAAAAGGTGCACTAATGAAGGTTATTTTTTTAAATGCAAACAAGGTATTTCCATAGTGTGACAAAATTGATTGATTTAACGCGAAATCAAACAGTTCACAGATTATTCTATTTTCAAACAGCTGGCATAGTTCAAGTATTGGCTCAGGACTTACCCGAGTTGTGTTGTTTCCCTATTAAGGCAGATAGCGGGAACTTGAACTGACTGGTCGGGGCAATGTTCTGCAGCATTCCTATCATAGAACGACCGCTCCCCTTTCTCCTCTCAGTAGACGAGACTGAAAAAGAAGACATAATTGTCTTAAAACAGACAATAATACCACATCGCCGACACAATGATTTATAGTCTGCAATACAACTCCAACCAAACACAATGATGTCATATATCACAGCATCATCAACACATTATATACAGTCTTCAAAACACTGATGAAAATACGCTGATGAAATATATCTCAGCGTCAACACAAAATTGTATACCGTCTTCAAAAGTTCAACCAAATACTTTGATAAAATATGTCACAGCGTCAACACAAAATTATATACCGTCTTTAAGCAAACATCTTACCGTCAACGTTCAGGGATAAGACATACAACAATGTCCCAAAACATAGGACAAAAACACCATTGTCAGTAAACATAGCCAAACCATGACAGCGTTAACAAGGACAAAAAATAACAAAACAGTCAACACACAAGGACAAAATATAACAAAAAATTCAACACACAAGGACAAAATATAACAAAACAGTCAACACACAAGGACAAAATATAACAAAAAAGTCAACACAGAGGTACAAAATATTACAAAAAATTCAACACACAAGGACAAAATATAACAAAAAAGTCAACAAACAAGGACAAAATATAACAAAAAAGTAAACACACAAGGACAAAATATACCACTAACTCTACGAACAAAGACATAATATAATTATATGTACCACATCGTCAACACACATGGAAAACATGTAGTATATCATCAACAAAGAGTTAACACACTCAAAAACAAATACACCAAATAAACACAGCGGCCATATATACTATAGTTTCATCACAAAAAGACGAAATATAACACAGCGTCAACATACTTTGAAAAAATATAACACATCAACACAAATTCTAATTAAGGATGTACTCTTCTGAGGTTTCAGTCACGTTCAAGTCTCGTTTTGATCTGGTGTAACGGGTTTTTGTAATATTTAACAAATTATGATAGGTTTAATAGCAAATACACATCTGAAAAACATGTCAAAAAACTAGATGTCTGTTGTGTGTGGAACATTTTTTATAAGAATGTGAAAAAAATGACCAATTTGGCGGCCATTTTGAAAATGTATATTTATGTGAATTTCTTGCGCTTCACAAAGGGCCAACATTTCACCTTTTTTGACACTAGATTGATCACTTAAATTGTCAAAAAAAAAAAATGGTGAAAAAATGTAAAAATTAAAGGGTAGGGGTAACTAAAATCGCATTTCTGAGTAAAATATAAGATTAAGAAATTTTACTTCCATAATTTAAAAGAAAATAATATTTTTATCAATTCTACAAACATTCATACATATCTGATAATACACTTGGAAGAAATTGTATGAATTTGTTCTGCAAATGGTCAAAACCCGAAAATTCACCTAAAATCACATATTGTGTTAAATTGGTATCTTTGACCGATCATAGCACAAAAACGAACACACGGACATATATTTTTGTTTGCATTTTTTACTATGCCATTATCTCCTTTTTCCAAAAATCAATATAAGAAAAACGTTTAATACAGAAATATTTTGACTTCTCAGAGGTGTACATCCTTAAGTCATTTGAAATGTAACAAAGACATTTGATTGGTCAATCAAAACATTTTGCGACAGTAAAACCACGATATTCAGTCCGCAACATTTCTCATTTGCATATGTAGCCCGGATGGCGATTGTTAATGACATCGATGACCCCGACTGACCCTGACACGTCATGAAATTGATTATTCATGACGTCACAAACAATAGCGTGACCCCGAAAGGTCAACGTAATTCCGCCTCACTTTGAATATTTTTGACGTCAGCAGTCCACAGTAGAGAGACCCAAAATATAAAGAAAATACTCAAAAATGTCTTAAATAGACGTTTCGTTGCCGGTTTTGGTTGATATGAATTAGAATGGGGATGTCTCTACTGTATTTTGAAAATGGCGGCGGTATATCGTGATTTTACTGGGGCAAATATCCGTTTTACTGGCTCAGCTCCGCGTCGCAAGTAAAACTCAATTTGCGACAGTATAAACACGATATCCCGCCGCCAATTTCAAAATACAATAAGGCTATCCCCTAAATGACAAAATATACCACATCATCAACACACAAGGATAAAATAAACCATACCATCAACACACAAGTACAAAATCTACCACGCCATCAACCAACAAGGACAAAATCTATCACGCCGTCAACCCACAAGGACAAAATCTACCACGCCATCAACCCACAAGGACAAAATCTATCACGCCATCAACCCACAAGTACAAAATATAGCATACAATTAACCCACAAGTAAAACATATAACATACCATCAACCCACAAGGACAAAATCTATCACGCCATCAACGCACAAGTACAAAATATAACACACAATCAACCCACAAGTACAACATATAACATACCATCAACCCACAAGGACAAAATCTACCACGCCATCAACCCACAAGAACAAAATCTATCACATCATCACACAGTCCTACATATGCAAACATATCAATATTAGTATCATAAATTTTTGCAAGGGATGGGTCGATGGGTCTATCCTTTTAGAGTATCTAAATTTTATTTGCAAATCGCATACTTTGCAGAATGTTGTTTGCCTTTTATAAATCATTTGTGAATTTGTTTATAAATACTGTGTATCTATAAGAAAACACTATTGAGATAACCTCCTTACATCTTATAACATTTAGATCACTTTAATGCATAAATGCGCGTTTAAATTTTATTTTCTGGATGATGATGGCCTGAATCTAAAAGAGGGGCTCCGCACCTTACGCGCTCGAACAGCATTCTACTGATGTTCGTCAACAACAACAAAAAAGTGTTCTCCCATCGTCCCCATTTTTTTCTTCTTCAAATAAGTCCAACCTAACTCTGAATACAAAACCATACCCATGCATTAGATAAATGTATCATTTTACTCACCATATATCACAGAGCATAAAAGTAAAATAATTCCAATTTTGGTTGTGACCATAGTGCCGTTCAGTGTGACTTCACGTCCGAACAACTGTCCGGTCAATGTCCAGTGGTCTATTAATAGTGTTTCGGGGGATGTAGGAGCTAAACGTATTACGGTAACGTGTGTTATGTCGTTAAGTGACACCGTTGAACCTGTGACATGCTCACCTGTCATATTTCTACAGGTGCATGTACCACTATGATTAACGGATGACAATTGAATGCTATTCTGGTCTTGCCCATGGCTGTACATGGTCTTAATATGACGCAAAACCTACTTCAAAGGACGGTGCTCTAGGTTCGGTTCAGAGAAATATTCAATTATTATATCAAACACTAGTTAGTGTACTGTTTAAACTGAACCGGCTTTGTTTATATTAGTTTGACTTGTAAAAGGTTCAAATTGTAAAACATCATGATATCTATTTAAAAATAAGTTTTCGGTGTAGATTTTATGATTTACTGATTCACGGTGTCACTGACACGAGTAACGTAATAAAGACGGGCTCCGTGATATACGTCATAGCGAGTGTATTGGCCACCGTGTTTGGCATCCATTTTTAGCACCCGTTACGACAACAAGGTTGGTATGCGTACGACTATAAATCGTGACCGTTTGCTAAACAATCAAATGTTGAGGGACAGGAGACAGACATATCTCTAAAAGTTACTCATACTTCAATTAGGTGTCAGGAATGCATATAGTTATCAAGGAATTCCAATGTTACCACATTTATGATCGGGATTCTGGTCATACATGTCACGTCAAATCACGTGATTCCTTTTCTTGTTTTCTTTGTTCTTGTTGGATTGATTTTAATAAATTGTATCTTTCTGTAATTTTCCTTTGGCTAATCTTTCGCTCTTGTCCGGAATAGAATTAACTTGCCTGGGTCAAGTATCGTGGAACATTGCCAGGAAAACATATCGCACTCTCGTGGAAACTTCTGTATTTGGTTGATGGGATTAAATTTAAAAGTGTTTTATCAAAACAAAACAAAATACGATATTGTTTTTTTTTTTTATCTTCATTATTCGATTGTTGACGTCATCATTATTATGACGTCATAATTATTTTCCTTCATATCTTTAAATTCATGGCATTGTATTCGCTGGTTTCTGTTTAATTTTGCGCTAGCTTAAGTGACCGCGGATGTAGCGATATTAAATCCCCCGAAAAAGTTACCAACTATATATTATTTAGTATTCAGAAAACTTTTTTCCTTACCGTCTGTGTTTTTGTAAAACTTTGCAATGACACTTGTAGCTTAACTGGTGTAAAAGGTTAATGTATTTCAGAGAAATTCATCATCTAAAACGATCGGAACAATCTGAGTAGAGATCACACAAGGATGATACAAAAGTATTGTTCCACTCAACTATTTTTGTGTACGAGTGGAGAACGTGCAATGTTCAGAAACAATTGGTTTTCATTATTTCGTATGTACTTTATTCGAATTCAATGCATAAAGAGACACGCACAAAACTATACCATAAGTATGCAATCACTATGGAATGTTTTATATCAGAGAGTGAAGTTAGGCATGACAGAAGTGGGAAGTACTATGGCCGAACTTGTGATACAATTTAACGTTCTTTTGTGTTCACAAACCATAACATGGGTCCTCAACAAATACTTTATTACTGCTTTCATTTCTGGCTAAATACTTTCAATGGAAGTCATAGGTTTTTATCGCAGGACCTTCACGTGTTCGTCAGGCAGAGCTTCAACGTATTTCTTAATTGTTTCTTTTCTTTGGTTTATGCATATTGCTTTATACAATAAAAGGTCGGGAAAACGTGTGCAAAGATGAGGCCAAGCGTTATGGTATAAAATTGAAGTGTTGTGCCTTTTACAAATATGTAAGCATTTCGTTCGCAGCATGGGTGAGGAAATTACTTTGATTTATAATTATAACCAGAAAATGAAACGTATAAAAATTGGTAGCCATAAAAAGTGACCGATCCCTCGTTATGACGTATAACAGAACCAAGCCATGGCAAATTCGCATTCAGTGATGTCTGACAATTATTCACAAGTTTTGGAATCTAAATGTCCTTAACTAAATGTTGACCACAAGAAAGGCTATAGACGTTTCTGGTTGGATCAACGAGGTGGAAGAACAGGGATGCTGGTTTAATGTTCGTAGACTTTTTGTTTGGTCTATATTTGATTAAGGTAACCTAGATTCTCAGACGTTTTCAGCTTTTTGAAAAAAGACTTAAATGTACCGTCCTCCTCATTTACACATCATTAATATCTTCATATGAAGAACAATTCAAATTGTTGAATAGCACACATATCATTATTTGGTCTTCGAGTCATTTTACACAGGAGGAGGCGACGTAGATACTGAAGCATTTCATTTTGTTCAACGGCTCAATTTGTATGAATTCTTTACAATACGGTAACTAGCTTTGATGCAATAGGGTAATTGCATTTTTTCCGCTCGTCAATTCAAGTTAGGGAAACACAAATTACAATCCAAGTCACACGATGCAGTGGATTTTAACTTATTTTACTGATGAAAGCCTCAACATGAGTCAATGCCTTTCACTTAACCGGCAGGTTAAAGCTGACAGTGCAAGTTAAACATCTTTCAATTGCGATTTAAAAAAAACATTTCTTTCTGGTTTTGAGATCTTCCCCAGTGACAATCTCTTCCGGCTGCCGTCACTAAGGAAGCGGGGACATTTTAGAATGAACTTGCTTGGTAACGAGTATAGGTCTCGCTGTTCAACATGTTCGTAAGGTGACACTACTAAACTATATAATTATATAGAACACTTTCACGATTCTTTATCAACATTGTTTATTAGATCAGTTGAATAAAATTGAAAGGAACGCATCTTAGGTAATGCCTGTTAAACAATTAAAAATATTTCTTTTCATAAAATGAAGAAGGAAATCGGGAAGCCATAATTATGTTAATCCCCTCGTGGCTCATAATATGCTATACAGACAATACTTTGACTTAACGTTTGAATGGGTTGTTCTTTGCTAAGCCAAGTCTAGCTCAAATCAAACATTTCCTAAGCCACTCCAGATATTACCTTACTTTGACCTTTGAGGATAATAAGTGATCTGTTGACATTTTGTGTACTGCTTATTATTTATGTTAAAAATATCTGAATACAGCAATATATTTCTAGTTTATAAACAATTAATCACTGATATATTAGAAAAAATAAAGGGAATCAGTTTTAATTGAGACCACACATTTATCCTACATACCATTGACATGTACAAATTGTTGAAAATAAATATAATTTCCATAAAATACAGATACAGTAGTAGGGAAGTTATTAAGTCTGCACAACTGCAGGTCCAAATAGTTAGATCTACTCTTTGTTCAAAGTATGTGGTCGTACCGGAGCAGAAATTTGTTTGCATTATTTACCTTACAGAAGAATTATCAAATTTCGCCAAACACATGGCATCAAGCTTTTGTCGAAACGTTTTCAATGTCAGCAGGAAAGTGACTGGTTTATTAACAAAGCTAGGGGGAAGTTCATCATGTGATTGTGAATTCAAGGGCTAAACTATGGACAATGTAACTGAACATTGAGAAGTGTGGAATGGAAAACTGTGATTCATCATCACAGTAACCCTGTGACCTCAGTGATCGTAAGGTAGTTATTCTTTAGGGTTTTTACATTGGTATATTTTTTAACAAACATATACTACTGGATGGGGCAGAGAAATTTTAATTCTTTTTCATCGAACAGTCTTTGTGACAGTGCCAACTGATAATGATATATCTATACAAGAGCAACAAACATCTTCAAAATATCAACAAATAATTTAGTTTTTCATCAAAATGGCAACCCTTTTAAAAGCCAAATGCCTCTCCGACTTGTATTCATCATAAGGAGAGACAACTGTCCAAAATGCCTTTCTTCTATTCACAAAGGCCACATCGTATGTGAAATAAGTGAAATCACTCCTCAATAAAAGAATCAGACATTAAAAACTTTATAGACAGAACAGAACAAAGTGATCTTGTAGAAATTGGGAAATATATCAAATCTACTGATACGCTCCTTAAAGACAACACGAGTAGTTTTGAGAAGCTGTCACAAAAGTTACTAATGCAAACAGATGAATTAAAACAAGAGCTGGACATGCTTACAGAACAGACACCCTCTCTTTATCACGAAATGGAAGAGGATAATACCAAGCTGATAAAGAAATACAAACAGGACCTGGAGATGTACGAGAAGCAACTCAAACAACAAATTCAAGAATGTAAAGCTGCTCTCCAGCGTGGTTCGCACATACAGATTTATGATGCATGTTGTGAGATCCATTCTCCTACACACAGTTTCCCTGTAAAACCTGTCATGGGTACTGCCAACTTCACTCCAAATGAAAATCCTCAAGATCACCTGAAAGAAGCCCTTTGAAAAGGTATCGACTCAGGTCAAAGTCAAACTTTAACTGACCAGGATCGGTCAGTCTCAACATCTGATGATCTGGGACAACCCTCTGCAGAACAACAACGGTCAGAACCAAAAGGAGAGACAACGTACAAACTACTGCCACAGACCAAGGTAGTGGAGGAGCGGGAGTCTCCATGTGACATTGTTTCTTTATGTCCCACCACTGATGGTGAGGTGTCGACCAAGTGCAGTGAAACATTAAATCCTCTGGACAGGAAGCGAAAAGTAATACAGAAGGTCCATCTCAATGCCGGGATCAATGTCATCAGTCTTTCACCCACACACACACTGTGGGTCTGTGATTATAAAAAAACCATCATGGAGCTGGTATCAGGACGACTGACACATAGATTCAGTACCAAGGAGTTTCCCGAGAGTATATGTATTACAGCCAGTAACCATGTCATTGTAGGGATGACCAAACACATCTCCAAATTTAGTCTTGTCCTGTGGGCAGCGTTTGGGTTGTGGGGTGAGAAAGTGAAAATACTACAATGCAGCAATGTGTAACACCTCTAACCAAACAAACTGATATACCTAGTTACCACGACAATGACATGGAAATCAGAGATACATTAAACTTATTATGTTTACCAATGAACTACAAATTTGTGTGACATTCACAGGATTATAACTAAAATGTCTAGACTACAGATTGTGAGAATTTCGCAGTATTATAAGTAAAATGTCCACACTACAGATTGTGAGACATTCAAAGGATTATAAGTAAAATGGCTAGACTACGGATTGTGTGACATTCACAGGATCATCAGTAAAATGACTAGACTACAGATTATGTGACATTCACAGGATTATATTTGAGGCACGGTAGTCTAGTGGTAGGACGCCGTGCCCGTGACCGAAGGGTTACGGGTTCGAGTCACGGCACGGCACTGTGTTGTATCTTTGAGCAAGATACTTTACTCCGCTTGTTCCAGTCTACTTAGCTATGAAGGAGTTCGTGGTTTGACAGTGCTAGAATTGTTGAATACTAGCTGTGAGCGCCGAAATGGCAGCACCGGCTGTATGCTCCCATGGAGTTGAGAAAGATATTGGCTGGTTGCGAAGGCCCTATAAACAGGATAATAATTTGTGAACCGTTTTGAGACGACCTGCTAACTAGGTTATGATTAAGCGGTATATAAGATCCTCGAAGTATTATAATTATTATTTATTATAAGTAAACTGTCTTGACTGCAGATTGTGAGTATTCAACATGAGTATAAGTAAAACATCTAGAGAAATACACATTTTATCGATTATCTATGTTTGCTAGTATAAGGAAGGAGAGATAAAAAGATAGTGATAAAACAGATATATGATAATGCATTGATCTTTTTTCCTCAGTTATAGATTAATTTCAGTAAGCGACCTGCCAAGTTCTTAAAAGTTAAATGATGGTCAGAGATGGTCAAAATGTAGGTCATTATTGTCATTGGTCCCATTACCGGCACATATACGGTAGATTTTCTTTTCGCACCTTTATTTTTGAGACAGGAGAACAACCGTACATGCTACCCGCTTAAGTCCGTTACACCACTACAACAGCCAGTCACACTTCAGTTTGCAAATCCATACTATATCGTCATAGGTTTCCGCTCGTTATATGTTTCCGCGAGGCCATTTTCTCAAGTTGTATCTCGTTAATACGTGACCTGCTTGACACTAAACGAGGTAATGTTAGACGTTTGGCCATCGTCTAGAAACTGACAAAAAATATTAACGGAAGTTGGACCGAAAAATGTGAGTTTAACTGATTAAAACACACGCATTAATGTTCAGTTTTGCTTAAGACACTTTTTATCTTGCTCAAAATGAACCCAAAAAACCAGTCATACATTCCATTCATGACCCGATCTATTTTGTAGTCTGTAAAACGTACGAAAAACATTTTTATATCGATAAACAACGTCAAAGAAACGTCATTCTTGTTTAACAATGAATCCAATTTTCATCAATTTTAAACAGAAGAAAAAGAAAGAAAATTAACTTGCCATCAATTAAAATCGATGTAAAACAGCAAACAAATAATAACAGATTCTATTATATCTAAACAAATAAAATAAATTTTATGAAATTAAATGAATTCTTTTAATTTGACATAACAAAAATCAATTCAAAATAAGATATATTTTTTATTATTTTTATTATTGATTTGACGATCAAAAATAATATTCTAAATACCCGGCGAAGGTCTTGGCTCGTGCGGGACACTGTGAAGAATATCTTTTCTTAGTGTATTTGAGTTATCTTTCTTTGAACACTGAATCTAAATAGAGACACGGAAACATATGACGGCTACTTCCGACAGGTGACATTTGTTGAAAATTGTTTCTTACTTTTTCATCACAGTTTTATGTTGCTAGTTTTTGTTCCTGTTAGTGGATTGTGCACATCTCTATGACCTTCATCCATAATTTTAACAATTACCGAAATGAGTACGAAATTGCGGCTGCTTCTAAAACGCGCGGAAACCGAAAATGAATGAAATCACACAATATGATATTTTTGAATAATCAGACGGTTGTATTTAGTTTTTATGACAATTGATCACTGATCATTCAGCAGGCTCATCGAATATGTGAAGAATTCGACAATCCTCAAATCAAAAAATAGTACAACAGGCATTTGATTGAAATCTTATCATTCTTATCATTCCTTAAAGATGTCGCCTGCATAGAAACAAATAATGACAGATAGAGGGACAAGGTGTTTACTAAAGGGCACCTGCATCTCAATACAGGTCCTCAACTTTTAAAATTTGTATATTAGTGAACTTATATGTCTTTCCTGAAGAGAATTTGAAAAATAAAATCGCTGTACAAAGGAATTTGTTTTAAAACATTTCACTTTTGGGATAATCAGTGTCAATGCAGTGGATAAAGAAATATAGTGCAAACTATACGGATCTACATAGCACAGGGACCGGAGAATTTGATACAGCTGCATTTGTACCTAAACTAAGGTGTTCAGAGTAATTTTACATGTTTTAGGGGTTTGAATTTTACTTTTGGTAAAACTGACACCCCAATGATCATATAGAGGAGAAAGGAGGAAAGCTTTCGATGTCGAAATGTCGACCCCACCTAACATTCTGGCATCAAAAACAACATTTTTAGTTGATCTACGGGAAAATGGTTAGTACCGTTAGAAAGATGGATATTCTTTTCTTTTTAAAACCTCCTATAGGCACGTAAAATGTATTCTCCTTCCGCGGACATGAACTCCGTTTGCTCCAAAAACACACGCCATTCAGAGTTTCAAAGTTTTTCGCAGGTAGCCTGCCACTTTGTTTTAATATTAATGAGGTTAAGGTCAGCACGTGCTGAAACATTCAGTATCGGTTGGTTAAGCGAAAAATGTCTGCACTTCCAGCCGTTCACACCACGGGACTCGGCACGCAGCTGACGTCATGTTAGGGACCAAAAAGTTGGACAAACAGAGAGACCGATGGGTAAACACCCTTTATCATCAATTTAAAAATTTAGAGGAGTACAGGTTAAATTTAAATTTAAAATTACATGTGCGTTAAGTTTGTATATTATGAACCCTGTCACTAGTTAAAGAGATAACTGTAGCAATTAAGGAAATAGCAAACTTCTGGCATGCAATGTCAGCTACCAATGTGTACCTTGAAAGATGAAAGTAACACATACACACACCTACATACATACACACACACACACACACACACACACATACACACACACACACACACATACACACACACACACACACATACACACATACACACACACATACACACACACCCCTACATACACACCCACACCCACCCCCCCACCCCACCCCCCACACACACATACACACACATACACACATACACACACACACATACACACATACACACATACACACACACATACACACACACCCCTACATACACACCCACACCCACCCACCCCACACACATACACACATACACACATACACACACACACACACATACATACATACACAAACACACATATACACACACATACATACACACACACATACACCCACATACACACCCACACCCACACACACCCACACCCACAGACCCATACACACACACATACTCATTACTGTACAACTGTACAACTGTAGCAATGATGGAAATAGCGAACTGTGTACCTTGAAAGATGAACGTAGCACACACGCACCCTCTCTCTCTCTCTCACACACACACACACACACACACACACACACGTGTAAATGATATTTAGTGATAGATACAGTAAGTCAAACGAGCATTACACTGTAATGACTGGGTAGATATACCTGTGTATTGAGTAATAAGGCATATTATACTGTGACTTGCTTGGTTACCTTACCTGCATACACAGATGTGTCTACTCACAGTACAGGTATGTCTTTACTAAATATACATAACTTGTAGATAATAATTGCCAGGTATGGCATTTAAAACGTGACTGATTATAAACACATTAGGTGACCTACTAGACAATATATCTCTATTTTATCAGTGTTAGTTTGACGGTAACCTCGTTCAGCAAGGACAAGGAACGCTACGCGTCCGAACAGGTAGATTCACGCATTGCTCTGGATTGATGATCAGAAAGAATCTATTCTGAAATATGACCTCCAATTTAGTTCAAAAGTTGACATGATCAGCCAGAAAGCAAGTTATTTATCAGGAAATTAAGAAGGAATGTTATGCGGTTGTGAATTCAAAGGCTGGAGAAATGTGACGATGTAAATCAGAATTCTGAAGTGTGGACTTAGAAGCTTGGATTCATCATCACAGTAAACTTGTGACATCATTGACCGAAATGGCAGCTCCAGCTGTATGCTCGCCAGGAAGTTGAGAAAGATATTGGCAGGTTGCATAACTACGGATACTAATTTGTGAACCGCTTTGAGACGGGCTACAAACTAGGTTGTGATGAAGCGGTATATAGGAACCTCGAATTATCATTATTATTATTATTTTTTTGCATAACAACAATCTTTATGACAGTGTTAACAGATAATAATATCTCTATACCAGGTCTCAAATAATATTTCAACAAATGATTTAGATATTCGTCAAAATGGCAACCCCTAATAGCCAAATACCTTTCCGAATGAAAGGTCAAACGACTTGTACACACCATAAGGAGAGGCAACTGGACTTTTTTTGTGAAAAATGTCAAGAGCCTGTTTGTCCAAAATGCCTTTCTTCTGTTCACAAAAGTCATACAGTTTGTGAGCTAAGTGAGATCACTTCTCAAAAGGAACAGGACATTATACACTTTATAGACAGAACAGAAAAAAATGATCTTGTAGAAACTGGGGAAAAAAATACCTCTTCTGATACACTCCTTAAATACAACATCAGTAGTTTTGAGAAGCTGTCACAAAAGTTAAAAATGCAAACAGATTTATTAAAACAAGAGCTAGACATGCTTACAGCACAGACACTCGCTCTTTATCACAAAATGGAAGAGGATAATACCAAGCTGATATAGAAATACAAACTTGACCTCGAGATGTATGAAAAGCAACTCAAACAACGAACTGAAGAATGCAAAGCAGCTCTCCAGCGTGGTTCTCACATACAGATTTATGATACATTTTGTGAGATCCATACTCCTACACACAGTCTCCCTGTAAAACCTGTCCTGGGTACCGCCAACTTTACTCCAAATGAAAGTCCTGAAGATCACTTGAAAGAAGCCATGGGAAAAGTTATCACCTCAGGTCAAGGTCAAACTTCAACTGACCATGATCGGTCAGTCTCAACATCTGATGATCAAGGACAGTCTTCTCTACACCAACAACAGTCAGGAGCAAAGGTGGGAAATGCAGTGACAACATACAAACTACTGCCACGGACCAAGGTAGTGGACCAGTGGGAGTCTCCATGTGACATTGGTTCTATATGCCCAACTACAGATGGTCATGAGTGGACCAATTCCACTAAAACATTAACTCTCCTGGACAGGAAGGGTAAAGTAATACAGAATGTCAATCACAATGACTGGATCAATGACATCAGTCTGTCACCCACCACACACACACTGTGGGCCTGTGACAGTGACAATAACATCATGGAGATGGTATCAGGACGCCAGACTCACAGATTCAGTACCAAAGAGGAACCCGCCTGTATATGTATTACAGCCAGTAGCCATGTCATTGTAGGGATGCCCAAACACATCTCCAAATTTACCACAGATGGTAAAATGGTGTGTGATTCCAAGGCTACAGGGATTGTGTGTACACCATACAGGATCTCAGAGTGTCCTGTCACTCACAATGTGGCAGTCGCTGTTGCAAAGAAACATATAGTTGTCATGAACAATGATTTCAAGAAACTTTTTTTATATAGAGGTGAAATCACTCGTTTAAATCAACCAATAACACACACAAGAAGTAGACCATTCAATCCATGTGGTGTGGTGTATGACAGTGTGGGAAACCTGATCATAGGGGACTATAACAACTACAGGGTCCTACTCGTCAGTGGAGGTGGTGAGTTCCTCAGGGTCATACACACAGACACAGACTATGTATGGGCTGTAAGTATAGACAGGGAGGATGTCCTGTGGGTAGTGTTTGGGTCTGCACTGATGGGTAACACAGTCAAACTACTACAATACAGGAATGTGTAACACTCGTAACCAAACAACCGGTATACCTAGTAACCATGGCAATGACATTGATATCGGACTTAATGAAACTTATCAGGATAACCAATCAACTAAAATGTGTGACATTCACATGATTATAAGTAAAATGTCTAGACTACAGATTGTGTGAAATTCACAGGATTATAAGTAAAATGTCTTGACTGCAGATTGTGTGTCATTTACAGGATTATCAGTAAAATATCTAGACCACAGATTGTGTGTCATTTCCAGGATTAAAAGTAAAATATCTAAACTACAGATTGTTCGACTTTTAAAGGATTTAAAGATACTCTAATTGCCTGTATTGTAGACCTATATACTTAATCAATCACGATAAAACTTTCCTATTCGAACTTATATTACAAATCAATATTCAAATCCGGGCCAAGAACCGAAGACATAACCTTGTAACATTGTTATGTTCGATTCTTCATGCAAAGCATGCACGGGAATGGTAATAGGGTAAGGATCTGCACCTTTATTGAGATGACAAAGTTCCAGGGGATGTGTTGGGCTCTTAGACTAATCCTGGTAGCATTTGTTTTTATCTATTCATGTCTAGCAATTCCATATACTGGTACAGGGTTGGTCTCTCAACTGTTTCAATGGTCCACACCAAGGACTTACTCCCAAGATGTAGACTCGGGTCCCAGGGCTAATACACGTGTACATTTGTGTGTAGGGCGGGTATAACATGTAACCATTTTTATTTTTTTTATCTAGTGACTAAGGCACCATAGCCAAGCCTGATAGCATTACAGTGGTACTAATAAGGTGGTGATCTTAACTGTTTCCATGTCAGATCCCAAGAATGTTGTCCCCTGGAAAAGAATGGCGGCCTATGCCAATCCTGGTAGCATATGGGCATTCGCCTTCGCTTTTTCTCAAGCACTCCCGCTTTCATCCATGTTTTAACATAATACAGAGAGGAATAGACCAATCAATCCGTTACTGCATGTTTCAAATTCCAACCACATAAAAACGACTCAAATATGGCACAGAAGAAGTTATTTGAGGAATCGTTAAATGGCAGAAGGACAACAGACGCCTCATTATGGCATCATCTTATGTTGGTCATAAGACACCATTCTGTATGACTTATTACCACAGTGCACGTCTTAATGCAAAATACAAACACACACATATATAGGTACATATTCTCAGTCTAATTTCCAGTACATGTAGGTATATCTACCCGTAGTACAGATACGTCCCATTACTGAATGCACATTATTTACACAATTCAGGTCAGGGGTCATGTAGGTATATAACCGGGACGGTTGTACCGTTACCTCCACTGGCCTACGACATAATCTATTTCTTTCTTATCGCAAAGGTCCTTGTTCAACACAGATCTTTGGGTAAAGCGGCTCTGCGCATGCGCTTACCCTGATACTTTCTTATAAAAGGTTAGTTAAATGTCTGAAAAGGTCAGACTTCATTTTAAGGAACATATAATGTACACCTTTAGCGTACCTGAATTCATTTTAAGGGACTGTGTGTAGCCGACAAAGAGCACTAAAAAGCTTCATTGCTTACAATGGTATTGCTACTGTATACAGAGTGATGAAGTACGCATAATAATTGATGTCAATGAGCACATTAACCCATGACGTTTGGTGACCTAATTATTGACTTTTATCTAATTTTTGTTCATGGGGTTATTTAGTCAAATGAGATCCCTAAAATTCGAGTAGATACTGAAAATATATAAATGTTAACGAAAGTTTCCGTAGTTGATAATGGCATGACCTGAGGCCAACGTCCAGTGTGGTCAGTTTTATCTTTTTTGGAGGAGCCGTTGATCAAAGTAGCTACGACCGAAATATCGCAAATATCCGGGCCTTTCAGTGAAAAGTAAATATGTACAGTACCACGCTATCGAGTCGTTTTGAATGCACGCACTGAGAGTGTGCCACAGGGAGACAGGGTGAATAAAGCGAGAGTGTACCTTCTCTATTTGGCTGGAATGACATTTTGTTAGCTAGAAGTTCACAGACAGCTGCCGCTAGACCGTACGGCTGTACAGTTCAGGATTTCTGCATTACTAATTAAAAACGCGAAGAAAACATTGTCTCTTTTTAAAAAAAAATGTCGTTCATAAGGAGTTTCAAACTATATTATCATGGGGAATTTTGTGGAAAGACTTCAAATAATTACTTCACTAACCTTAATTGTCCCTTTAAATACCCTGGCCAATGATCTTGACACTTACCGTATTTGACCCGAAGAAAAGGCTCCTTCCTACTTTGGTAACTGTCCAATATAAAGTGTCTGTGCCCTCAATGAAATTTCTCTCCTTCCTATTACTCTTAAATAAATCCATGATTAATTGTTAACAAACTGGAATTAAATGTTCGCTTGAACAATTATAAGATGGTCGAAATAGGGGTATATCCAAGATGGTGTACATTATTCTGAATGCTTGTGACAAGACAGGAGGCTCTTAGTTACAGGATATAAACCCTACACTTTCGTTCCTGGAGGCTTTTTTGCAGCCAAATACGGAACTTAAAATGTTTGATATTAATTTGACTTTGATTGACCAAGTACAATGAAGTCAAAGATACAGTTAAATATCATTAGTATAATAAACATATGCACGATTAAATGACAACAAAACTACAGTATCTCGATTACATCTTCTTTCAAGGATTTATTTAAAATATAACACAAGCTTGACAAAGTTGCTGAAAATAAATTAAATTTGAATAAAATACACATATCTTCTACATTGACAAGCAATATTCTAAAACACAAAACACTTAACAGATGCTAGCACAATAATACTGCTCCACGTCGTATACTCTGGGAGACTAGGATTTGGATTCATTGGAATCACGTGACTCATAAATTATACGTTCCAGGCGCTGCGGATGTCATTTAAGGTAGAACTTTCCAACCAGGTTAAAAGAGATAACTGCATTTCCAATAATATTCAGAAATATTTTTTTAAGCTCATTTTAAATGTTTTACCAAGTATTTAATATAAACTACAGATTTCAATGATTTCTGACTTTACCCCTGTTTGAAATTCGAGTATTTGAAAACAGGAAAAGGGAAAACAGAAATGTCAGGGGTCAATACCCAGAATTCTTTGCAAGGTATAAAAACGAAATATGAATACATCTTTTATTTTTTGCCATATTTTTTATTGTCCAATATTGAGGTTGCTAATGTAAAGTGTAATCTAGAAAGATTTATTGATTTTTAATTCACATTTGAATGATAGATTATTTTCATTCAGATCAAGGGCTTGACACATGCATTAACACAACTACACATATTTATGTCGATCAATGAGATTCAGTGATACTGGAAATAACTTAAAAATGAACAATATGTATCAATATTATAGTTGTGTAATATATTTAAAATCTTTTCTTTACAATTTACCAAACCAACACAATAAAACAATGAACGCATTTCTAAAGGAAGTAATTACACCGCACTGATTGTATTAATAGTAGTCATTTATATTGTAAGGCGTCTTTCATACAAATGGTTTAATCTAGCTTGACAGGGCGCTTTATCAAACGTCTTTTATTATTAATGTTATATTAATACAATTAGTCTTATACAATTACATACACATGAAAAGGTAGATCAGCTATTATTATAGGCCCAGCAACACGTATTTTATTACGTAACAACGACATCGCCAATCCTGGTCACAGTATACATAACACATATTGGATGGTACCTTCATAAAGTCTCATTAAATAATCTCTGTAGTTACTCTTATACGTATATCTTGCAACATAACACAGCGTTCACACATGGAATTATAAAGGGAACTGCAGCTTACAACGAGATCATGCATGAACATATTTTTTCTGGGGATATAAATTAAGTATTTATAACAAGCGTATTTATATAAATCATTGACACAGTACACAGTTTAATATATATACAAACAAAATATATCAATAAATATAAAGCAAAATAACATATTCTCATGTACATTTCCATGACACAGGGGCATGATCCGTCACACAGGGGCTTGCCTTTTGTCACAGGGACGTAGACCCCGTCAAAGAAGTTTGGTTCCTGTAATGTACCGAAGTTTCTTTCCAAGTGGCTTACTTTCTACCAGAGGGACTCGGGGTCCTGTCTGACGGTAACCCACATCAAATCGGGCGTTAAACGACATATCTCACTGAATTGAATCATAGATCCAAATGAAAGTTTTTCAAGTTAATTTTGACTTTACAAACAAGAGATCCCAGAGGGATCTTAGCGCCCACCTTTGTACCATCTTCATTAGTTCTTTGTCAGTTCGATCTTTTCTCTTCTTTCCTCCAATCTGTTTGATCGAGTCATGTTAACAGTAAATGAACCTTGAGGTAACTTTTGATCTAAACTTAATACTGATGTGTATGAAAGCCAACCTTCGAAGTGACTTTGTCATTTCACATATTTACTAGTACAGTACTTAATGTGAAAGAAATAGAATCGATCATTGCAATGTGAGAAAGATCTGTTTAGTTCTTCTTTTAATCCATTTTGTTTTATGATCAGTCTCAAAATATAACATACACAACGGGGGATCAAGGGGAACCTACATTTAAAATTTGAGAAAGATCCCTCTGGTACTTCTTGAGAAATACAGATAACAAGAATTGTTTACGGACGGACCACGGACGACGGACCACGGACGCAGGGTGATTTGAATAGCCCACCATCAGATGATGGTGGGCTAAAAACATGTCACATATAATTTCTTACAACCTTATAAGCCAAGGACAAGTTAAGTTTAGTGTGTCTGTGTTTATATTCTTTTAACAACCATTGTCATTTAAGGACGTGTCAGGTTTTGGTGGTGAAGAAATACAAGGGACATGCGAACTGGCGACTTCCCCACGTAGGTCTCGAATCCTCGAACCAGTGGTTTAGGGTTCGTAACGGTCAGAGGCCACCGCGTCCCCTATATGGTCAAGTCATTATGTATGTATATGTAGAGAATGTATTTAAAAAAAAGCCAAAATCAATCATATTTCGGTTGATTTCTTCATGGTCAGCGCAATTTAAGCTGTAGGATTTTTATGATTAATAGAGTTTTTCTAACAAATAAAAAACAGGTACAATCATTTGTACTTTAAAACATTAATATTTATGAAAAAGGTAACTTTTTTCTTATGTTTAAATGACAATAATTGGTTTTGATAAATTCGACTGTAGATATACATGAAAACCATTCTGAGATGATAAAAATAAAATATATATTTTGGAAGACTTGGTTTTATATACGAGATTTAATCACATTGTGTGGTCCACAACCCTAGTTACGTAACTGGTTATAAATAAAGACTAGTGTACAGAAAATTTACCCAAATAATGATATAGTCATATACACTGCAAAAACCATGTTATCTATAACTTAAACGTATGTCTGATTTTTTTTATCAATAAACAAACCTCATTTATTGTATTCTGAACAAAATTATTTTTGTTAGAGTGGAAATGTTTGATGTTTGCGGGATGGATTGAAATGCTCGTGTTTTTCGCGCTAGAGTAAATTAAAGCTTAAATATCCACTCGCAAATAATTATTTGTTGATTAAATATATTTAGAATACATAAGTTGAAGAACCATTTCTAACACAAAACAAAATCAACCCCATGATCTGATTAAAGCGTTACAAAGGAAACATTTCCACACGTGGAAGTTTCCCCTTCCACAATAACGTTATTTGTACGTGTTGAACAAGGACATCTCTTAAACACACATAACGCCACACTGAAGTTAAAGCTTACAGTATTTTTCTTGCCTAATGAGGTATCGAGAAAGTCTAGTGAATCGGTCTTTGACCATTAGATGTTCAAAACGATAACATCAAAATTTCAGTTTGCACCGACAATTTGGCAATCATATTTACTGGCCTTTGTATCTATCGAAGACAGTGGTACATGCTCAGTCTCATCAAATCGATTGATGAATTAACCTTTTACAATTTAGTAGAAATGATGATATAAATTACGACTTTCCTGTAAAATACCAAGTCATTAGCAATACTTTTTTTTTGGGGGGGGGGGGGGGGGGGATTTAGTGCCAAATTAAGTGACATGACGTTACGTTGTATTCTGGACTCTGACCAGCTTTACTGCAGTGTTATTTCGGAATTATAATTAAGTGACTCCATGTTGTAGCCTTCTGAATCCAAAGCGAGGCTCTGTATCTTAGCATCCTGATATTCTATGCAATGTCGAACTATCATTTCTTTTAAGGTTGTAACAGTGCAATCAAGATCCGCTGTTGAGACTTTGTCTATACTCAGAAAACCTTTGTTATATGAAATAGTATATAAAATCGAGATTTTAATCTTGTTGGTATAATGAAATAGTTGAATACTCCTGTGGGGGTCAATATGATGGGACTAGCTTCTTTCAATAGCACGACCTGGGCCTCTTTCAACTTCAGTAGTTGGTCTCAGATCATCATTCACCATATCAACCCCGACAACAGTAGCTAGTTTTAACCTTGATATTTATCATTTTTACTGTAAAATCTACATTAGGAGGTGGGCTTGTCAGAGACAAAACCTTAAGTGACACATTTTTTAGGTTGCTATTATGTGGTATTAGATTATTGTGTGGTCAGTATAAAGTGACGTCAGCCAATTCTGTGTCATCTTAATGTCATATCAGACAGTTGTGGGGGTCAGAATAATATCACCCCTAGGATAAACATCGTGAGTGTGCACTTCCATTGAGATGTGTGTCCACATTTTTTAATTAGATAAATTGATGTACACCACATTTAACATAATCTGTAATCATTGTAAACATACACTCATCTCCATTTCTTAAAACATTGGACCTATTCCTGTTTTTTCCACGAACAATTTCTCTTCAACAATACTGAAGTCCTTATTATAATTATTCACACTTCAAGTGACAGTCATAGATACGGTAACCATAGTAACATGTCTACCATAGAAGCCAGCTTTTCTTCTTCTGTCGTGTAGTGTCCTTGTCCGTTTTGGCGGCGTCATCTGAGGCACACTGAAATACAACATAACAGAAATAATAAACACATCTAAATACAATCATAGTATCAGATCGTGCATCATCACAAAGGAAAATACTGCCAAATTCTTTCAAACAGGATTGATTTTTATTACAGCAGAGCTGTTCATTTTGTCTAACTTGTAGCTCTGTATCTATAAAACTTCATATTTTTCAATTTAACTGTATATAATTTATATACATACCTTTAAGCGTCAAAACATGCAATGCTGTTTATATTTTAAAAGATGGACCGTGTACTTCCTAAACTAGAACACTGACAGGTCAGTAAGGGCCCCGTCTTGTGGCAATATATCACCCATAATCATCAAGACGCAATCTGCCCATATACATGTAGCTGAGCTTGACGTTTGACATTTGGACTTCAAAAAGAATCAAAATATACATTTTACATGTACTATGATGTGAGTCTTGTTTCCTTCCACCTCCATATTTGCTGGGCTAACAGAATATAAATACCGGTGAAATACTCATTTGTTAGCTTTGATTTGTTTTATTTCACCTTATTTACCTCCTCCATCAAGAGCCAGGGTCAAAGTCAGAGATCCACATTGTCTTTGACCTTTGGACCCAAAAGACCTTGACCATTAACCCAGTGATCCTGATCTTTAGTCAGTTGACTTATTCTTTCATTCCGACAAACTTTGCTTCCTTATATCATAACAAAATGTTCATCAGTGAAAAATACAAAACTTGACCTTGACCCTTTGGACCCCGTAACCTGGACCTAAGGTCAGTTGACTCTGTGTTAAATTCTGAACAACATTGCTTCATAATGTCATAACAAAATGTTCATCAGGGAAAAGGTACAAAATTTAACATTAACCTTTGTCCCAGTGACCTTGACCTTTCATCAGTTGACTCCTTGTTTAATTCTGATCAACTTTGCTTCATCATGTCATAACAAAATGTTCATCAGTGAAAAGATGTAAAATTTGACCTTGACCTTTGAATCTAATTTCCTTGACCTTTGACCTCGACTTTTTACCTCAGTGTGTCTCTTTGTTTAATTCCGAACAACTTTGCTTCATAATGTCATAGCGTAATGTTCACCAGTGAGTAGCTACAAAATATGACCTTGACCCCTGACCCGATGACCTTGACCTTTGGTCAGTTGCCTCATTGTTTAATTCCGATCAACTTTGCTTCATAATGTCATAACAAAATGTTCATCAGTGAAAAGATGCAAAATTTGACCTTGACCTTTGAACCTTATGACCTTGACCATTGACCTTGACTTTTTACCACAATGTGTATTTTTGTGAACTGGCAATCTTGACCAAGTTTCATGTACATAAGTCAAGATATCTATGTTGTACATTTTACAATGAACCAGAGCTACACAGTTCTGACTGAGATATCTATGTTGTACATTTTACAATGAACCAGAGCTACACAGTTCTGGCTGAGATATCTATATTGTACATTTTACAATGAACCAGAGCTACACAGGTCTGGCTGAGATATCTATATTGTACATTTTACAAGGAACCAGAGCTACAAAGTTCTTGCTGAGATATCTATGTTGTATATTTTACAATGAACCAGAGCTACACAGTTCGGACTGAGATATCTATGTCGTACATTTTACAATGAACCAGAGCTACAAAGTTCTGACTGAGATATCTATGTTGTAAATTTTACAATGAACCAGAGCTACACAGTTCGGACTGAGATATCTATGTTGTACATTTTCCAATGAACCAGAGCTACACAGTTCTGAGATATCTATGTTGTATATTTTACAATGAACCAGAGCTACACAGTTCTGACCGAGATATCTATGTTGTACATTTTACAAGGAAACAGAGCTGCACAGTTCTGGCTGAGATATCTATGTTGGACATTTTACAATGAACCAGAGCTACACTGTTCTGACTGAGATATCTATGTTGTACCTTTTACAATGAACCAGAGCTACACAGTTCGGACTGAGATATCTATGTCGTACATTTTACAATGAACCAGAGCTGCACAGTTCTGGCCGAGATATCTATGTTGTACATTTTACAATGAATCAGAGCTACACAGTTCTGACTGAGATATCTGTGTTGTACATTTTACAATTAACCAGAGCTACACAGTTCTGACTGAGATTTCTATGTTGTACATTTTATAATGAACCAGAGCTACACAGTTCTGACTGAGTGTACATTTTACAATGAACCAGAGCTAAACAGTTCGGACTGAGATATCTATGTTGTACATTTTACAATTAACCAGAGCTACACAGTTCTGACTGAGATATCTAAGTTGTACATTTTACAATGAACCAGAGCTGCACAGTTCTGGCTGAGATATCTATGTTGTACATTTTACAATGAACCATAGCTACACAGTTCTGACTGAGATATCTAAGTTGTACATTTTACAATGAACCAGAGCTACATAGGTCTGGCTGAGATATCTATATTGTACATTTTACAATGAACCCGAGCTACACAGGTCTGGCTGAGATATCTATATTGTACATTTTACAAGTAACCAGAGCTATACAGTTCTTGCTGAGATATCTATGGTGTAGATTTTACAATGAACCAGAGCTACACAGTTCTTGCTGATATATCTATTTTGTACATTTTACAATGAACCAGAGCTGCACAGTTCTGACTGAGATATCTATGTTGTACATTTTCCAATGAACCAGAGCTACACAGTTCTGAGATATCTATGTTGTATATTTTACAATGAACCAGAGCTACACAGGTCGGACTGAGATATCTATGTTGTACATTTTATAATGAACCAGAGCTACACAGTTCTGACTGAGTGTACATTTTACAATGAACCAGAGCTATACAGTTCGGACTGAGATATCTATGTTGTACATTTTATAATGAACCAGAGCTACACAGTTCTGACAGAGATATCTAAGTTGTACATTTTACAATGAACCAGAGCTATACAGTTCGGACTGAGATATCTATGTTGTAAATTTTACAATGAACCAGAGCTGCACAGTTCTGACTGAGATATCTATGTTGTAAATTTTACAATGAACCAGAGCTGCACAGTTCTGTCTGAGATATCTATGTTGTACATTTTACAATTAACCAGAGCTACACAGTTCTGACTGAGATTTCTATGTTGTACATTTTACAATGAACCATAGCTACACAGTTCTGACTGAGATATCTGTGTTGTACATTTTACAATGAACCAGAGCTACACAGTTCTGGCTGAGATATCTGTGTTGTACATTTTACAATGAACCAGAGCTACACAGTTCGGACTGAGATATCTATGTTGTACATTTTACAATGAACCAGAGCTGCACAGTTCTGTCTGAGATATCTATGTTGTACATTTTCCAATGAACCAGAGCTGCACAGTTCTGTCTGAGATATCTATGTTGTACATTTTATAATGAACCAGAGCTACGCAGTTCTGACTGAGATATCTATGTTGGACATTTTACAATGAACCAGAGCTGCACAGTTCTGTCTGAGATATCTATGTTGTACATTTTACAAGGAAACAGAGCTGCACAGTTCTGGCTGAGATATCTATATTGTACATTTTACAAGGAACCAGAGCTACACAGTTCTTGCTGAGATATCTATGTTGTATATTTTACAATGAACCAGAGCTACACAGTTCTGACTGAGATATCTATGTTGTACATTTTACAATGAACCTGAGCTACACAGTTCTGGCTGAGATATCTATGCTGTACATTTTACAATGAACCAGAGCTACACAGTTCTGGCTGAGATACCTATATTGTACATTTTACAAGGAACCAGAGCTACACAGTTCTGGCTGAGATATCTGTGTTGTACATTTTACAATGAACCAGAGCTATACAGTTCTGACTGAGATATCTATGTTGTACATTTTAGAATGAACCAGAGCTACACAGTTCTGACTGAGATATCTAAGTTGTACATTTTACAATGAACCAGAGCTACGCTGTTCTGACTGAGATATCTATATTGTACATTTTACAATGAACCAGAGCTACGCTGTTCTGACTGAGATATCTATATTGTACATTTTACAAGGAACCAGAGCTACACAGTTCTTGCTGAGATATCTATGTTGTATATTTTACAATGAACCAGAGCTACACAGTTCGGACTGAGATATCTATGTTGTACATTTTACAATGAACCAGAGCTACACTGTTCTGACTGAGATATCTATGCTGTACATTTTACAATGAACCAGAGCTACAAAGTTCTGACTGAGATATCTATGTTGTACATTTTAGAATGAACCAGAGCTACACAGTTCTGACTGCGTTATCTAAGTTGTACATTTTACAATGAACCAGAGCTACAAAGTGCTGACTGAGATATCTATGTTGTACATTTTAGAATGAACCAGAGCTACACAGTTCTGACTGCGTTATCTAAGTTGTACATTTTACAATGAACCAGAGCTATACAGTTCTGACTGAGATATCTATGTTGTACATTTTACAATGAACCTGAGCTACACAGTTCTGACTGAGATATCTATGCTGTACATTTTACAATGAACCAGAGCTACACAGTGCTGACTGAGATATCTATGTTGTACATTTTAGAATGAACCAGAGCTACACAGTTCTGACTGCGTTATCTAAGTTGTACATTTTACAATGAACCAGAGCTACAAAGTGCTGACTGAGATATCTATGTTGTACATTTTACAATGAACCAGAGCTATACAGTTCTGACTGAGATATCTATGTTGTACATTTCACAATGAACCAGAGCTACACAGTTCTGACTGAGATTTCTATGTTGTACATTTTACAATGAACCAGAGCTATACAGTTCTGACTGAGATATCTATGTTGTACATTTCACAATGAACCAGAGCTACACAGTTCTGACTGCGTTATCTAAGTTGTACATTTTACAATGAACCAGAGCTACGCTGTTCTGACTGAGATATCTATATTGTACATTTTACAATGAACCAGAGCTACACAGTTCTGACTGAGATATCTATGGTCCTATTAACTACTTGCTTGTAGTAGAGACATTACATCCAGCAAGGGTTATATTTTATTTTATTTACAAATTAATTGTCATCCATTTTCATTCACTCCTAATTTCATTTCTCAGTATTTCATGTGAGAAGAAACAGCTTCGGAGAGCTCCTTAATCACTTACTGATATATGTGTTAATCAACTTTGAAGCAATAACTACATAGAACATTCAAATTTTGTTAAGAAATCAGACAACTGATAGAAGTTATAAATCTTACTTTATTACATTTTCGTTTGTTCACACCAGGAAAGGAATCAGACACTAAGTTTCTGTCACGTGTCTGAGGTAAGTCTAGTGAAGTGTCTATAACTGCCTCTACCTATCAAGTTTATATGTTCAATATAATTCAGGTTTGCAGAAATGCCACCTTGTATAGCATTACTATTATTATTGTCATACTCATTTTAATTAGATGAAAAATAACTAACATCATAAACCAGATGATGTTATTTCGGATGTAGCTGTCCTGTAGGGTTTACACAAGAGTTTTATGCGAGGCACAAAACCCTTTTTCGATATGAATATTTGTTGTGATATTAAAAATATGGCAAATGTAGGTGACAGAGTATAGGAGATGTGCACCGATAAGGTTATCGTGAGTGAACTAAGGGACATAACTCTACATTTAGTGGGACACGAGAACTAAGTATACAAAACTTTGCCATCATGTACTGGAAAACAAATTTTGACAGAGACTATGTGAGATAGCCCGATCAAAGTGACACACGAACGTAAACACGATGTACGAGCCTACATTTGGTAATACAGAATGTACCGGTGCAGGACTAATAATAAATTTCATCTCGATGAAATAGTATCACCCTTGAGATAACATTTATGTAATTGTTTTAATTTTTAACCCTACACTTGACTGACGTTTAATATCAACATGTCAAATGACAATGTATCCTTAATGCCACAATGTTTAAACACTAAAACATAACTATAAATCGAATAGCAGGAATTTCAATTTTATATAAACTACCAATGTTTAGATAAATCATAAACATTTACTCGACACATACAGATAATAAGCTAAACAGTGATTTACTATTGGATAAAAACGGTAAAACCACGAGATCAAGATGAAGAATAAAAACATAAATATGTACAATAAAAAGATTGACTATGTTATGTGCTAATGAGCTTGTGGTTTATAGTCAACATAACCTTTTCTCTATTAGATAACAAGATCATTCAGACATACATATGTCCACTGCAATATTTCAAGGGTGAATAACATTCTTATGAAGTTTCTGTTTTAAAATCAGTAAATTCCCTAGAAGTAATTACTCTGGAAACAAAATATTAACCAAAATTACAAAAAATTAAAAGATTCATAAATAGTTAACAGAATTTGCTGCTAAATATTCGATGCATAACATGCGATAAGCATATGTATATAACTAACTGCTACATATTGATGAACTAATTAACATATTACAATACATTAATACATCCACATACACTCATACTGTGATATATACAACACGATCATGCATTCATTCCAATACAGTATCGATAATTTACAGTGGCTTTCTCACCATTGGTTATCTCCCTTTACACAGTGGTATCGCTAACTCGGGCATAAAACAAAACACATATAATACACAGCGACATTGTATTATGTACAAGTTCAGTTTTACAGACTTTCTCTTAGTAATGATACTTCAATATAGCTTCATCCTACTACAGTTATGGATACTTTTTATACTTAAATTCTGAACAATGCTGTGGCCATTTGCTGCCGCATTGTATCCAAAGAAAGGTCTAACTTCATCCGAGTCAGGAAATGATTATTGATAAGAAGTTGGGGAATTTTCTAGTCGGTCAATAGCCACAGTGGCCATTTAAGATTTCTAAAACCATTCTATAAACAAGATGAGTACTGATGTACTGATGTACTGATATCTCAGAGATACAAGGCACCACTGATTAAAGCCCTTTCTTTAGTTATCTATTACAGCTATAGGCTTGCTGTCCAAGTCTATAAGTCTTTCCCTTACATCCATTGGAATATACCAGGTTAGTGAAATTTTGTAAAACAGAACTGACATAATATAAAATAACTTAAAAGCATGCCAACAACAACAACTATACTAGTCTTACATGCAGATAATACAGATATGGCTGAAATGCGAGGCCAATACAAATCTAAATTACAAACATAAGGATATCATCACATACTAAAATTTGCGACGACTCATTCAAATTACTTTACATGCTTTTTCATTCAAATAGATTTATAACGTGGTCATTAAGACTAAACTATTTAAACAATAACTCAAACTAATGTATCACGGATCTCCGTAACACTGTCAACAACTGTAACTAAGTATCCGAACTGTTTGTTAGTATAGCTATGATAAGTTATTTCTGGAAAGAAAACATACCCTGTGGGATATTTATGAGAAATGATCAAGATAAAATAAATCAGAGATACTTAACAACACAGTTCTGAGTGTAAAAAGACACATCCGGCCTGGACCCGGAATCAAACCCTGCACTTTACACTGCTAAACTATTACTCTAAAGCTATAGTCAAGCCGGAATGAACAGTTTCATATGCTTAGTTCTAGTTTTTGGCAGTGGCCCCTAAGTAGCAATTTTCAAATGTTTCAGCCTGCAGTTGGTTACTTTTCTTGAAGAGCCTATTATTTTTCGTATTTTACATTGTTCCACTCGAGTTGTATATTTGATGACTGAAATATCTGGTCCAAGTTGCTCAAAAATTGGCAAAAGTCAAAAAAAATCAAATTGTTGTCAAGGACTTTCACAGCCAAATTATTCTTCAATACACATAAACCTTATTTGTCCCAACCATCGTACGAAAGTAAAATGATATGAGATTTATTCATATTTCATGATTTCCAAGACCCATTGGATAACTATTGTTAATGTAACAGTAACAGTGTTTTCTGTCGAAATTCTTAGCTTCGTCACCTGTGTTTAATTTTTCGTTTATGAAGAGGAATTACAATCCCTAATCCTCAAAGAGCTAGCTAGCAAAATCTGAATGGTAAAATAACAAACCCTACGGAGACATTAAAAGCCCAAATCAAGACCGCCACAAAGGTCAAAAGGTCACCTAAAACTGTGAGTGCTTAATACTGGATTGTGTAATGCTGAATGAACATATAATTAATATGAGGCTTGTAAAAAAATTACGCTAATCGTAAATCTTTAACATGTAATCTAGAAATTAACTTCTCTATCATCCTATGTGTGTGTATATAACTATTTATGTGTATGGTACGTACATTGTCACCTACTTTGTAAAATTACAGGCAAACAAAACACATTAATTATTAAAAAGATAAAACGATGTATATTGCAATCAATGACTTGTTTGGCTATATATGAAAAGCACTGACAATAAATCAAAGTGTTTCATTATTTACTTTAAGAATTTTAATATAATGAGCACTAAAACTTTTTAAAACATGATGAAATAAGCCCTGAAAAAGGATAATATGAGACAGACAGTTTGACTAATATTGGCCAATTATTCATGGTGAATATTGTCGTATAAGGTCGTTAGGGAATCATTATTGAATTTAAAAATTGTGCAAAAAAACCCAAAAAAAACTAACAGGTAGATTTAAAGAACATAAACATTCAACTTTTCATAATCTAATTGATACACCAAAAGTAATATCACATATCTGAAATAAATTAAATTAAAATGTTTTGATCAACCCCTATTTGTACTTTTAAGTAAAATATAAAAATACACGGAACCTCTTGTTTTAAACCACCTTGAAAAAATGTCTTTCGTTGTTCTATCAGTTTGAAAAACAATGAGATGTTAAAATTGTATAAAAATATTCGTAAGCATTGTTGTTAATTTCACTACGATGAAATAAAATCATGCTTTGTAAACGAAAAAAAAATAAGTTGCTCTAACATTACATCAGTGGGTCAGTTAGCGTAAGATTGCCCATAATGTCAACAGCTCATATTTGTCCTTTGTGTCAACATTATTATACAAACAATTGAATCTCTATGAAATATAAAATGATGTAGGTCTTTCAGGTATTTTTGTAAAGCATTTAAAAATTTAACATTGAAATTAGAATCCTATTTTTTAGCTCGTTACCTGCAGATACTGTAGTCATAGTTAGTACCAGCAAAGTGTAATGAATATGTTTTGGTTATTTATTTTGGAAAAATATCTTTTTGGACATAAATAATTATACACAAATTTAATTATTCGGTTCACATTCACAAGTTGTCTCCCTTAACGGAAACTGCATTTAACTTAGCGGTTACCTTTTAAAAGAGACTCAAGTTGCATCTTTAAAGCGTCAAAACAGTTTAAACTTTTAAAGTATGCCAACACTAATCTCTTAGGTCTATTGCATATAAAACTAATACAAGTCAAACATTACAATGATGAGAGTTTTTGGCAAATCATGTTTGGTTTTCCATACAAAAAAAGTAACAAATCTATTCTACGTAAAATGCATTCCATATAACAAACATTCATAAACAAGACAACATCAATGACAACTAATATAACATGCCGTAAGAATACTGACAACTGACAAAAACAGCAGATAACATCAAATTACATTCCTGAACTTTATCTGGCAGGCTAATTTTATCAACAAAAACAAACCTCTTAACCAGGCTAAGGGGTTTCAAAATCTCTTTTAGCATTTGTTATCCAGCACAAAGTTTTGAGCAAGTTACAGTATTTATAAGATAAATACTTTCTTCAATGGACTTTAAATTCTCTTTAGTCAAGCTTTTGAGTAAAAACAGAACTAAAACGCAAACTTTTAAATTTTAAATTTTAAATCGATGCCAATATCTGCTTCCTTCAAAGGGACACAGTGGCAGAACAATGGTATTTTCCTGTGCTTCAGAAAACTCTCAAAGCCTGTCAATGTCCTCTATTTAAACAATGGTTTTCCACCTTTGCTCATAAGGAAACCCAACCCTACCACCAATAACACACCCTTGGCCTGGATATGCCATTGTCAGTCATACTTTTTTTAACGGAGGGCTTCAACATGTTAACTTACTGGTCGTGAGTCTTGAGAAAAATTACGATGAATGATGTTTGTGAGACATAATATCATTAATGAACTGATTTTTTGTTACATTTTTCAGGTACTGTGATATCACACAGATGTTATCATTAGTCCATCAATGATGAATCATATCTTAATAATTTAATGAAAACTTTAATTAGCATAAATATATATTTACAATAGTCGTATTATTGATCTGGCAGATTTTGACAATTGTCCATTCTCATGAGTCAGTGGGATAACAATATAAGTACAACACAAATCAAGGGGAGATAATCAGGCAAAATTCCATGCAGCAGTCGAAGGAGATGGTGTGAGGTCATACCCATTCTCCGTGGGGGTACACTTTGGTTACAGGGAAGTTCTCCATGTCAAACGCCTCTGTCGCAGGGTCTTTCATAAGCTGGTCTCCTGACGACTGTCAAAATAGAACACAAGACTCTATATTATCAGGTAGAATTAACAGTAATTTGAATTTCTCTGACAATTACTGATAAGGTTAAGGTTTTTAAAGAGCACTTTGAATTTCTGTGCATTTTTGAAACATAAAAATTCTATTTTCAAAAAGAATACTTCTTTTAAGGAATGGTTCAAAATAATCCAGCATATTGGAAAAACTCCATGTAAAATATGACTTCTGGACCAAAGATTTCTTTATGAAGTCAAGCGTATTCGTGTTTTACAGTCATAGAATGAACTAGTCTTATCTTATAGAAATTATTATGATAATCCAATGAAGCTAACCCTCACACTTTATAGCGATGTCTATGGACAGATTGTAATGCCGGGTGTGAACAACAAAGATACGTGGTAGCGTTTCACTCATGTTTAATGTATAACATTCACATACAAATATAGAACACAGCCTGGCTACAAGTATTATCAATCCAATATACAGAGTAATGTACCTGTGATCTGTCACATTCCCTATCCTGTCACACGGAGAGCGAGTCTCCCCGTCCCTACCCATACAATATACAGAGTTATGTACCTGTGATCTGTCACATTCCCTATCCTGTCACACGGAGAGCGAGTCTCCCCGTCCCTACCCATACAATATACAGAGTTATGTACCTGTGATCTGTCACATTCCCTATCCTGTCACACGGAGAGCGAGTCTCCCCGTCCCTACCCATACAATATACAGAGTTATGTACCTGTGATCTGTCACATTCCCTATCCTGTCACACGGAGAGCGAGTCTCCCCGTCCCTACCCATACAATATACAGAGTTATGTACCTGTGATCTGTCACATTCCCTATCCTGTCACACGGAGAGCGAGTCTCCCCGTCCCTACCCATACAATATACAGAGTTATGTACCTGTGATCTGTCACATTCCCTATCCTGTCACACGGAGAGCGAGTCTCCCCGTCCCTACCCATACAATATACAGAGTTATGTACCTGTGATCTGTCACATTCCCTATCCTGTCACACGGAGAGCGAGTCTCCCCGTCCCTACCCATACAATATACAGAGTTATGTACCTGTGATCTGTCACATTCCCTATCCTGTCACACGGAGAGCGAGTCTCCCCGTCCCTACCCATACAATATACAGAGTTATGTACCTGTGATCTGTCACATTCCCTATCCTGTCACACGGAGAGCGAGTCTCCCCGTCCCTACCCATACAATATACAGAGTTATGTACCTGTGATCTGTCACATTCCCTATCCTGTCACACGGAGAGCGAGTCTCCCCGTCCCTACCCATACAATATACAGAGTTATGTACCTGTGATCTGTCACATTCCCTATCCTGTCACACGGAGAGCGAGTCTCCCCGTCCCTACCCATACAATATACAGAGTTATGTACCTGTGATCTGTCACATTCCCTATCCTGTCACACGGAGAGCGAGTCTCCCCGTCCCTACCCATACAATATACAGAGTTATGTACCTGTGATCTGTCACATTCCCTATCCTGTCACACGGAGAGCGAGTCTCCCCGTCCCTACCCATACAATATACAGAGTTATGTACCTGTGATCTGTCACATTCCCTATCCTGTCACACGGAGAGCGAGTCTCCCCGTCCCTACCCATACAATATACAGAGTTATGTACCTGTGATCTGTCACATTCCCTATCCTGTCACACGGAGAGCGAGTCTCCCCGTCCCTACCCATACAATATACAGAGTTATGTACCTGTGATCTGTCACATTCCCTATCCTGTCACACGGAGAGCGAGTCTCCCCGTCCCTACCCATACAATATACAGAGTTATGTACCTGTGATCTGTCACATTCCCTATCCTGTCACACGGAGAGCGAGTCTCCCCGTCCCTACCCATACAATATACAGAGTTATGTACCTGTGATCTGTCACATTCCCTATCCTGTCACACGGAGAGCGAGTCTCCCCGTCCCTACCCATACAATATACAGAGTTATGTACCTGTGATCTGTCACATTCCCTATCCTGTCACACGGAGAGCGAGTCTCCCCGTCCCTACCCATACAATATACAGAGTTATGTACCTGTGATCTGTCACATTCCCTATCCTGTCACACGGAGAGCGAGTCTCCCCGTCCCTACCCATACAATATACAGAGTTATGTACCTGTGATCTGTCACATTCCCTATCCTGTCACACGGAGAGCGAGTCTCCCCGTCCCTACCCATACAATATACAGAGTTATGTACCTGTGATCTGTCACATTCCCTATCCTGTCACACGGAGAGCGAGTCTCCCCGTCCCTACCCATACAATATACAGAGTTATGTACCTGTGATCTGTCACATTCCCTATCCTGTCACACGGAGAGCGAGTCTCCCCGTCCCTACCCATACAATATACAGAGTTATGTACCTGTGATCTGTCACATTCCCTATCCTGTCACACGGAGAGCGAGTCTCCCCGTCCCTACCCATACAATATACAGAGTTATGTACCTGTGATCTGTCACATTCCCTATCCTGTCACACGGAGAGCGAGTCTCCCCGTCCCTACCCATACAATATACAGAGTTATGTACCTGTGATCTGTCACATTCCCTATCCTGTCACACGGAGAGCGAGTCTCCCCGTCCCTACCCATACAATATACAGAGTTATGTACCTGTGATCTGTCACATTCCCTATCCTGTCACACAGAGAGCAAGTCTCACTGTCCCTACTCATACAATATAAATCTACCTGTTCCTATCTAGCCAATCACCGCACAGCACCATGTGTTTTATCCGCTCCGGCGCACACGCTAGCTAGATGAAATTACCACTGAGTTGGATACTATCGAAATATAAACACACGAGTACAGCTATAAACCTTTACAGTATACACAGGTACGGTGTACATGTCAAAAGACACAGAAACATTGATAACAGTGTGATCCTGTCAATAACGGGAAGGAAGATTTCTGATCACTGGGGTTGTAACACAGATAACATCATAGGAGGTGTCAGGGGAGGTAATACTGACGGGGACAGGTACCCAATATAACAGTGTGCTCCTGTCAATAACGTGAAGGAAGATTTCTGATCACTGGGGTTGTAACACAGATAACATCATAGTAGGTGCCAGGGGAGGTAATCATAATGGGGACAGGTACCCAATATAACAGTGTGCTCCTGTCAATAACGGGAAGGAAGATTTCTGATCACTGGGGTTGTAACACAGATAGCATCATAGTAGGTGTCAGGGGAGGTAATACTGACGGGGCCAGGTACCCAATATAACAGTGTGCTCCTGTCAATAACGGGAAGGAAGATGTCTGATGACTAGGGTTGTAACACAGACAACATCATAGGAGGTGTCAGGGGAGGTAATACTGACGGGGAAAGGTACCCAATATAACAGTGTGCTCCTGTCAATAACGTGAAGGAAGATTTCTGATAACTGGGGTTGTAACACAGATAACATCATAGTAGGTGCCAGGGGAGGTAATCATAATCGGGACAGGTACCCAATATAACAGTGTGCTCCTGTCAATAACGAGAAGGAAGATTTCTGATGACTAGGGTTGTAACACAAATAACATCATAGTAGGTGTCAGGGGAGGTAATACTGACTGGGACAGGTACCCAATATAACAGTGTGATCCTGTCAATAACGGGAAGGAAGATTTCTGATGATTAGGGTTGTAACACAGATAACATCATAGGAGGTGTCAGGGGAGGGAATACTGACGGGGACAGGTACCCAATATAACAGGGTGCTCCTGTCAATAACGGGAAGGAAGATGTCTGATGACTAGGGTTGTAACACAGACAACATCATAGGAGGTGTCAGGGGAGGTAATACTGACGGGGACAGGGACCCAATATAACCGTGTGCTCCTGTCAATAACGGGAAGGAAGATTTCTGATCACTGGGGTTGTAACACAGATAACATCATAGTAGGTGCCAGGGGAGGTAATCATAATGGGGACAGGTACCCAATATAACAGTGTGCTCCTGTCAATAACGGGAAGGAAGATTTCTGATGACTAGGGTTGTAACACAGATAACATCATAGGAGGTGCCAGGGGAGGTAATCATGATGGGGACAGATACCCAATATAACAGTGTGCTCCTGTCAATAACGGGAAGGAAGATTTCTGATGACTAGGGTTGTAACACAGACAACATCATAGGAGGTGTCAGGGGAGGTAATACTGACGGGGACAGGTACCCATGATAAGATAGGGGAGGCAAACAGAGAAACGCAAAGGAGGAAATGTGAATAACAAATGCATACATTTTATGTGCATATAGCTGATCGCATATATCCATTGCGATAAGATAAGAGAGGTTATCTTGGAAGGGAAGTAACAATAGTAAGAACTAGAACTGTTTAATATCCAAGAGACTGTATATTTCTATCAGAAAGGTCAGGAGAGGTAGCGATGATCTTATTTTGGTAAAAAAACACAGCACTTTCTCATGATGAGCCTACATACGAAGTCGAAAATTAAAATAAAAACAGTAGACAAGATATCCCCTGGACATGTCTTTCAGTACTTGAGGTCAAGGCCAAACATCAATTAAAGACCATCGTTTTCTCATTTGTGTATGCTTTGACACAGCACTATCTCGATATAAACCTAGTCCGAGGTCCATAGCAGAAAACCTTGTCAATATTTTCTCGATATTTCTGTACTTATAACGTCAACGTCAAAGGGCTGATAGAGGTCATGGTGTTTCCAGTTTGGTATTCAATATACATAATGTACTTCCTTTCCATGATGTACCTACACACGAAGTCCCAAGTTTAATGATGAAACTTACCCGAAATATGCTTTTGAAACTGTTATTCTCACACGTACAAGGCAAAAACATACTGATGTCTTTATTATAACATCATTAAAAATATTAAAATATGAAACATGTTTGCTAAAAACGATGTATGAAAGCTCATCATGGTCAAAATGGTTATAATTCAGTGAATTGTGTTTGGTCATATGCACTTTCAATTTTGTAGGAAGTGGCTCAAAAACTACACACGTGACGGTTTCTGTGATCAAATTCTAATTACATGTGAGTCTATGGGCATCAGCTTATGGAAGAACCAGACTTTTACATAATTATTACATTTTCATATGTTAATAATTTAAGGATTTTTCTTATTATTAGATATTTGATCAATTCATAACATTTTACTCTATACATAGAAATTCAGTTTCTGTTTCATCCATTAACCACAGAATCAGTGAGATGTTAACTAGCTGTTTCTATGGAAACACGGGATAAACAATACCTGTCACCATCAAGATGTCTAGATCATTGATTCATACACATAGCGACGCTTCTTACTGGTCTGAAAGGAGTGTCAGGGTTACAAAGGCAACCAAACAAAATACAGACATTTTCAAAAGTATTCACTTGTACATATCAAATTTTCGTAATTGAAACATGCATTAACAAGAAATAGGTGTGAAAATCCATTAACCTGATTCACAGTGCTAGTTAATTTTTGTGTCAGGGCTAGTCAAATTTTAGATAGTTTCCATTAAAAAAGTCGGACTAACAAAATTGCCTGAAGCTACATGTAGAATTCAAAACATGAAATTGTAAACCCCCCAAATGTAGGATTATTTCAGTGTAACAGACATTTCGACCCTCTGCACCACTACAAGTTTCCGTAGTTTTTTTTTTTTTTTGGAATGATATGTCATAATTATGGGAAAATATATACAATAGGTTCCACTTTATTGCAAGCCAATTTGTGAGAAAATTGTATGTGCTTAACCAAGTTATTTCAATAGCAAAAAAGTAGAACTTACTGTCTTCTTTAAGCTATCAAGAATACGTATGAACAATGTGTAAACATATCAGATCTAATGGAACAGGCCGTTCCTCACAAATAAAATAATATCAAACTTCGCTAGCTACAGGACTCAAGAATTATGAAGTTCTAACACCAAACTTTGTAAAATAATACGGTCAAGTCTGTATTGAGAGACCAACCTAAATCTGCCAAATGTGATCCTTTAATAGAGGTGGTGTCTTATAGAAGTTCGGTACACAAAGGAATCACTATAATAGGGAACATTTTAAAGTGATCTCTTAACATACGTCATTTCTTAATAGAGGTGGTCGCATGAGTAGGTTTGACTGTATCGACAAATCAGCTTCAATCACTTAAGGTGTGAACATTGCTTTTGAACTGTTAGATAAAATGTAAAATTAGACATTTTGCCAAATTGAATGTAGGTGAAGGCCATTTGAATTTATATTGCAAACAAACTTGCTAATGCTGAGAAATGAGAAAGCAATGCTCGCTCTGAACATCAACTTAAGCACGTCAATGATGGAAGCCTTATTAAGCCATCCTACTTTGTTTATAGCAAAACTGGACTGTATGTAATGCTGGCTGGATTTCTGTGACAGTTCTGTACAAATTAGGGCCAATATGTTACCTTAAACACAGGCCGGCTGGTGGGACGCCTCATTAGTGCTGGCTAGATTTCTGTGACAGTTCTGTACAAATTAGGGCCAATATGTTACCTCAAACACAGGCCGGCTGCTGGGACGCCTCATTAGTGCTTGCTAATTAACGAAGCTTGACTTAAGCAAACAGTTCCTGTGTTTTACCATTCGCGGACATTTTAATTTCAGTAAATCATTATGTAAAATATTTGCTCAGCTAGGAGTATGAGATTATAAGCTGTTTAACGTTTCTATTTTGATCACTGGTATGGCGCCTGTGATAGCACCATATATACTGTTTCCAACATTAAAACTTTATATAATGCTGTAAGTCCCAAAACGATTATTTCGAAAGCATCGATATGACGAAAACATATTTATCCTGAAATAAGCCTATGAGGCTTAACCCTTTCACCCCTATTTAACTTTAGTAGACTCTACCATGCATTGATGTGGATGAGTCCAATATGGTCTACAGTGGTGAAAGGGTTAACATAAAGTAGGCGGTGCACTAATAACAAAACAATGAAATAGCATTTCTAAATATTTCATTTGAACTGTTATAGACTTGGGTGGGCTAATTAACAGACATGGGCTTATTGCTGGTTAAATGTGTGTGTTTGTAAGCAGAAATTGAACGCATGCCATTTCTTTATAAATATACCAAATAGTTTTAGCAACCATTTAGCAAATTTACAAGATGAAAGAGATATGGTTATTAGAGATATAATTTTAATAATAAATATCATTTATTTAATAACCTTATTTATACTTCTTTAACCCTTTCAACCCGATGTCATTTTAGTACACTCTACCATGCATTGATTTGGATGAGTCTATTATAGTCTACAGTGGTGAAAGGGATAATTACAAAACACACTGAGCTAAAAACATGAGACCGTGACCATTTGTACATGATATGATTAAGAGAGTTAAAAGTCACTGATTCTGAACAACACAAATATATTTAAATTTTCCAATCTACATCCATGTTCAGGGCTGAGGCTGAAAAACATGTTAGCTTGCTAGACCAGAAAAGTTAATTTAGCAAAATTGCTGCAACATATCAGAAATGATGTCCCTGTCTGTTTAGGCAGATGATAGAGAGTTGTTACACTTACATGCTAAACTATAGTCTAGTGATCTGAAACGGATACATCAAATATAATTTTGTTGCCAACAAAACCTGTTAAAACAGTACATCTATTGTAAAATAATGAACAAGTATCATTATTTTGAAAACAAATTTAACATTGACTTTGTATGGCAAATCATAGATTACTTGATTTCCACTGTATTTTATGTAAGGTGTGAACTTACCTGGACAGACTTTTGTGTATATCAGGTGTGAACTTACCTGGGCAGACGGTTGTGTATGTCAGGTGTAAACTTACCTGGGCAGACTTTCGTGTATGTCAGGTGTAAACTTACCTGGGCAGACTTTTGTGTATGTCAGGTGTGAACTTACCTGGGCAGACTTTTGTGTATGTCAGGTGTAAACTTACATTGACAGACTTTTGTGTATGTCAGATGTAAACTTACCTGGACAGACTTTTGTGTATGTCAGGTGTAAACTTACATTGACAGACTTTTGTGTATGCCAGATGTAAACTTACCTGGACAGACTTTTGTGTATGTCAGGTGTAAACTTACCTGGGCAGACTTTTGTGTATGTCAGGTGGACAGATTTTTGTGTATGTCAGATGTAAACTTACCTGGACAGACTTTTGTGTATGCCAGATGTAAACTTACCTGGACAGACTTTTGTGTATGTCAGGTGTGATCTTACCTGGTAGGACTTTTGTGTATATCAGGTGTGAACTTACCTGAACAAACTTTTTTATATGCCAGTTGTGAACTGACCTGGACAGACTTTTGTGTATATCAGGTGTAAACTTACCTGGACAGACTTTTGTGTATATCAGGTGTAAACTGACCTGGACAGGCTTTTGTGTATATCAGGTGTAAACTGACCTGGACAGACTTTTGTGTATATCAGGTGTAAACTTACCTGGACAGACTTTTCTGGTTCTAGTTCATATGTTTTCTGTATGACCTCAATCCAACTGACCATCTCCTCTGGGTTATCACACTGAAACAAGACAACACTGATTAAAAACAACACCGATCGTTGTAAAGGTTTACTATCAATTTTTATCAAGTATTACCGTAATGAGGAATTTTGTCATTGCTATATTACTATTGTATGGAATCTTTCATTGTAAACAAATGTTTGGATCGGTTCCAGAGGGCGTACCCTCGACTGATCACATACCCATTGTTCGTGTCCGTTGATTAACATAATTTAGTCACTGAGCTGTCTATAAAGTAAAATAGAGTTCAAAGAATTATATTTTTTATTAAATATGGATATTTCAGCAAAGTTATGACTGATCTGAACTTTGAATCATTGGTTTGGATTTTGTAAGTTCTGGATATTTATAAGTTCAGGAAATCGTCAACTTGGGTTCGTAGCCACAATGACACTGCAATGAAATTATTAATCGAGAATGAGTTACCGACCCCTCACTTCTCTGTCGTAACAAAAGAGGCCCAGGGGGCCTGTATCGCTCACCTGGATATCTAAACAATCATATTATTGTTCAAATAAGATCCCATGGATAGGGCCAGACCCCAATCCATGTAGCATATCTGTTTTAGATTTTTTTTACGCCCAGCAATAACATATATAGCTTTTGGGTGGGAATCTCAACTGTTTCGAAGTTATGACACAGGGGTTAAGTCCCCAAGGGTGGAGCAGACCCCGCAGCAGCCTGTCCTTTTGTAAAATTGTTAATCCCCACCACATAGGGATACTTCCAACTAAATATTGTTGATACATGTATCTATCTCTTAGAAAAAGTCACTTAAAGCAATATATAACTAAATCACACTTTTTGGTCTGCCCCTCATTCTCCTGGGGGTTTCAGCCCCACCATTTGTACAATTTTAAATGTTCACCACCTGGGGATGCTTCGAGTCAAATATGGTTGATATCCATTGCTTATTTAAAAGAAAAAATCACTTAAAGCAATACTGCCAATTAGCCCTTTTTGGGGCCCACCCCTCAGCCCTGAGAGGGGGGGAGGGGTCAGCCCCTTCATTTGTACAATTTTGGAATCTTTACCTCCAATGAATGTTTCCGACCAAATATGATTTATATCCTGTGCATATTTCTACAGAAGTCGTTTTTAGCAATATAGTCAAATTGCCCACTGGTGAGCTTATAAAGGAAAATAGTCAAATATGGGTAATTTTCTTTTTGGAAAAATGTGTTAAATCAAGGCATGTAGTTTGTCCTTAACCAGCATTTAGTACACTTCTTATGTCAAATAAAGTCTGTGTATGACTTTTGTTTCATTCAAATATATATCCTCTGTGATAATAAACTGTTGTACTAATTCAGGACAAATCTCAGTTGACTTTTGATCTCTACTTATGACCTTGACCTTTGTCTAGGGCTAGGAAAGTACTACATTTGCTTTCATCTATCTACCGTTGTCTTTTTATAGTTTCATTACATTATGAACAATAATCATACACAGACCATATTTGACATAAGAAGTGTACTAAATACTAGTTAAGGACAAACTACATGCCTTGATTTAACACATTTTTCCAAAAAGAAAATTACCCGTATTTGACTATTTTCCTTTATTAGCTCACCAGGTGAGCTTATGTCATATCATGGCGTCTGTTGTCCGCCCGTCGTCTGTCGTTCGTCCATCGTTCGTCTGTCGTCGGTCGTCATTGACTTTTGATCTCTACTTATGACCTTGACCTTTGTCTAGGGCTAGGAAAAAATACATTTGCTTTCATCTATCTACCGTTGTCTTTTTATAGTTTCATTACATTATGAACAAAATTTCAGTTGTTGATCTAATTTACATACTAAGATTACATATGATAAGCCAATGCCCGGTAATAAACCCATTCATATATATTGCCCACATTTGCCTTTTTTGTCCTGGTTAAAGTTTATCCTCATCTGATTTTCGACTCAGTAATGAGTTGTTGTTCTCCATGGGTTTTGCAGGATATACATGCTATAAACGATAAATTATTGACATAATTCTTTTTTTTCATTTTAACACATGAATTCTTTATTGGTGAGACAACTTGTGTACCTGACACTCACCTGTATATAAAACGTGTGTACCTGACACTCACCTGTATATAAAACTTGTGTACCTGACACTCACCTGTATATAAAATGTGTGTACCTGACACTCACCTGTATACAAAATCTGTGTACCTGACACTCACCTGTATATAAAACGTGTGTACCTGAAACTCAACTGTATATAAAACTTGTGTACCTGACACTCACCTATATACAAAATGTGTGTACCTGACACTCACCTATGTATAAAACTTGTGTACCTGACACTCACCTGTATATAAAACTTGTATACCTGACACTCACCTGTATACAAAACGTGTGTACCTGACACTCACCTGTATACAAAATCTGTGTAACTGACACTCACCTGTATATAAAACGTGTGTACCTGAAACTCAACTGTATATAAAATGTGTGTACCTGACACTCACCTGTATATAAAATTTGTGTACCTGACACTCACCTGTATATAAAACGTGTGTACCTGACACTCCCCTGTATACAAAACGTGTGTACCTGACACTCACCTGTATATAAAATGTGTGTACCTGACACTCACCTGTATACAAAATGTGTGTACCTGATACTCACCTATGTATAAAACTTGTGTACCTGACACTCACCTGTATACAAAATGTGTGTACCTGACACTCACCTGTATATAAAACTTGTGTACCTGACACTCACCTGTTTATAAAACTTGTGTACCTGACACTCACCTGTATATAAAACGTGTGTACCTGAAACTCAACTGTATATAAAATGTGTGTACCTGACACTCACCTGTATAAAAACTTTTGTACCTGACACTCACCTGTATACAAAACGTGTGTACCTGACACTCACCTGTATATAAAATGTGTGTACCTGACACTCACCTGTATAAAAACTTTTGTACCTGACACTCACCTGTATACAAAACGTGTGTACCTGACACTCACCTGTATATAAAACTTGGGAACCTGACACTCACCTGTATACAAAATGTGTGTACCTGATACTCACCTATGTATAAAACTTGTGTACCTGACACTCACCTGTATACAAAACGTGTGTACCTGACACTCACCTGTATATAAAACTTGTGTACCTGACACTAACCTGTATATAAAACTTGTGTCCCTGACACTCAACTGTATATAAAACTTGTGTACCTGACACTCACCTGTTTATAAAACTTGTGTACCTGACACTCACCTGTATAAAAACTTGAGTACCTGACACTCACCTGTATACAAAATGTGTGTACCTGACACTCACCTGTATAAAAACTTTTGTACCTGACACTCACCTGTATACAAAACGTGTGTACCTGACACTCACCTGTATATAAAACTGGTGTACCTGACACTCACCTGTTTATAAAACTTGTGTACCTGACACTCACCTGTATAAAAACTTGAGTACCTGACACTCACCTGTATACAAAATGTGTGTACCTGACGCTCACCTGTATATAAAACGTGTGTACCTGACACTAACCTGTATATAAAACTTGTGTTCCTGACACTCACCTGTTTATAAAACTTGTGTACCTGACACTCACCTGTATAAAAACTTGTGTACCTGACACTCACCTGTATATAAAACTTGTGTACCTGACACTCACCTGTATACAAAATGTGTGTACCTGACGCTCACTGTATATAAAACTTGTGTCCGACACTCACCTGTATATCAAACTTGTGTACCTGACACTCACCTGTATATAAAACTTGTGTACCTGACACTCACCTGTATATAAAACGTCCTTTTATGTGTTACTATTTCATACAGGTTATCTCGATTTGGATGTCTGTAAATAAAAATGTGACTTAGTAAATAAAACAACATAATTAATTAACCTTCATTATATATTTAACAGAACTCTTTTAATTAATATAATAACTATTTAAATTCATTTTTTTGGTTTGTTGTTGTTTTGTTCATACTCCAATGGAAGACATAAGAGGCACAAGAGACCTGTATGGCTCTCCTGTAATTCACATATACCTTCAAGTTAGGTCAAATTCAAATTTTCAAACAAAGTTGATAAAATGCAAGCTGAATTAAGTACTACTGATTCTAAAGGTTTTCAACAAATGTTTCCCTTTGCCTGTCTCTTTAAAATTTGGTCAAAGGTCATTTTTTTTAACAAATTTGAGAATTCTTTATCAAGGCACTATACTTGCTGTAAAGCATCAGGCTTCCCACTTGATCTCACAAGAATATAGTTTAAAACTTTTAACAATTTCAACAACTATTTATCTAATCAACGTGTAAGTATAAAGGTTACCTAGAGAATGGGTAAATGACATTCATTTGATCAAACTTGATAGCACTGTCTTCATCTCAGGATGTTACAGATTAAATATGATTCAAGAGCCCAGTTGTTAAAAGGTGATTAGTTTAGTCAGTGATTAGTGCACAATTTCTTTTGCTTGTATCTGAAAAATGCAACCATAACCTAATTCAAAACTCTCTAGACAGTAAATATATTGCTAAAGTAAGTTTCGCGCACCATTAAAACTTTTTACACAGTACATAGATGAAATTATTAGAGGTTTTGGTTTTGTTTGTTTATTTTTTAAATCCTTTTAACAGCTAAAGTCATTTAAGGACGTGCCAGGTTTTGGTGGTGGAGGAAAGCCTGAGTTACCACTCATTACACTGGTATATCTACCTACAGTACAGGTATATATATATGTCTTGTTACCCAAAACACATTGTATATATACCCACAGAATAGGTATGCATAATTACCCAAACTACAAGTATATCTACCTACTGTACAGGTATGTCTTATTAGACCTTTCTCATTTTGGGGTAGACCTAGCACGGAGCAAGGAGACAGAGACCCAGACAAGTAAATACAGGGGTCATTTCAAAAATAATTTTATATGGAACGTAGCGTATAGGGTATGTCGGAGTGTGTACACGCACATGTACGTGACTACAGGTAAGCGAACAGGTAACATCATATGGAGACACATTATACAATTCGTGGCTCACTGCGGCAAGTATGTAACCGTGGTAATTGATATGTTAATGTCTCCACTAAGGATCTCACCCGGGACCTCTGTTGTATTATTCTGACGCCAAATGAGTTAAAAGAAATTCACCGAACCCCGGTGTAAGATTCATTTTCAGTAAAAATGCCACCAATCCCCAAAAAGGTGTAAAATTACTCAACAAAAAGGGGCGTAGCACCAATAGAAAAAAAACGGGCTTACACATAAAAAATCTGTGTATACCCAATGTCTAAACATCGACAATTTAACAATAACAAAAGATGACATCATGTAATCAAAATAATAACATAATTGTATTTAATCATTAACTTAATACGTATAATACTATAACATCCTTCCCGGAATCCATGTTCGTCTATTACTTCCAATCCAGTTTTTTCAGTGCTTTGTTGTGGTCTGGTAAATTACAAACATCAATTTACGAAATGAAGAAAGCAGCTAATACTTCCAACGTCAAAAAAATAAAAAAAAAAAAAAAAAAGCTATCACAAATGGTCTCTCTTGAACTTTTAGCCATAATGCTTTCTCTGGGATAGAATATCAAGTCTATCTATTTCCTAAATAACTACCACCACCTATTATCCTTTTCTGATGGAGAGTTGGGTTGTACAAATTCTACGTCATATTAAAAAAACAAAAATATCTGAAATAAAGCTACTTGAGACTGAGTTGTCTCTTGAGAAACGTGATTTAGAAAACCGCGCATTCAGAAATTAAAGTATATCATACATTTGAACGTGTTCCTCTAAAGATCTTAGCGCGCTCTTTTTAATTGAATTTGTCTAGAAAGAGTTACGTGTGTTTTTAGATAAACATTTTCGAGATAAATAGGTGAAAATCAGAATATTTACGAGAACTTCGGACTATATCAATATGTATTTGCAATTATTTGCTGTTTCCTGCATGACCGACCCACTAAAAATGAGGGGGGGGGGGGGGGGGATCATTTAAATGTTTTTCTTAGAAAACTGTTATAGGGATAATTTCTGTTATTTAAAAAAAATATGTTTTCTGAAAAAATCCCGGTAGGGTGAGATCAGCCAGGAGAAGTTTATCAATTGTTATGAAAATCAGGGGATGTAACTGTAGGTAACAAGTAAGGAACACTAAATGATAATTCTCTAGTGTTTTTGTCGCAAGCAGGGCGACAGGAATCCTTAAGGATTTCACACCCTTCGTAATACATGTTTTTCTTGTCGTATTTTGGTGTCGTCATTTCCGTATAGCAAAATTATAGTAACACCGGGTAAACAATTTTACACGTGTGTGACGATGATATGTCAACACCCGATATCAAGACTTCACTGGGAAATGTGTAATCACACGTACTTCAGATATAAAGCTGATGATACAAAGACATTAATTAACTCATGGGAAGGCACTGACATGCATGTAACATCAGACGACTTTAAGAAGCGCATGGAATGCAGACTGATGTGTTTTGTTTACCGACCTCACCTGTACAAGCTCGGAGTCGCAATGAGTTTTGTTGTCGAGCGAGTTACGCTCTGTCAAATAAATCATTTCACAAATAGTGGTTTGTAAAATATCAAAATCCCTATAAAACGAAGTGCATGTGCGTGCACGTGATAACGGCATACCATGTGATAGCCTATGATTACATATGTACCTGATATTTAAATATACCATGCATAAGCGGCCTATGGAATGATGTCCAACGTGTACATGATTGAGAGAAATATTATTCCGTAAAAGAACTGTAAATTGACAATTTGATATAGTAATTTAATTTATATCCGTCGTTTTTGGTATAGTAAAGAAAATAGCTGTCATTGTATAAATTCTATCCCTCTGCAAAAGTTCCGATTTTTTTCAAGGTAGACAACTCTCATCGCAATCAAAATTATTGTAAAATGTCAAATATTTGGTTCAAATTTTCACTCTTTTTGTATGAAACTATGTGGTTTTTTTCTGTATTTTTCATAAAAAAAACCCCCAGTTTATCAGAATCCTTAGATTTTCATAAAATCATCTCTACATAGTGACATAACCATTATGTGAAACTTTCATTGAATTCTGCTGGTTAATTGCGAAAAGGTGGAGCCTCCTTAATACAGATGAAATGAAGAAAGATTTTGAGATGTTCCCTGAATTTACTACTCTCAGTGTCCGTCTCTGACTCCGTGCTAGGTCTGCCTCAAAATGAGAAATGTCTATTACCAAATACACAGGTATATCTACCTTAGGTACAGGTATCACATTACTGAATACACATACATTTTAGACAATACACACCAGGTATGTAAATGCTACGGTTTATAAACACAACCTACACTGACCTACTACACCGTCTATGTCTTTATTATCACTGTTTGTCTGTCGGTAACCTAGTTCAACAGGGAAGTTATATAGTCTGCACACCTGCAGGTCTAAACAGGTAGATCTACTCGTTGCAGTTGATGGGTGTCCCGGAGCACAAATGTGTTAAAATTATTTACCTTTCAGAAGAATTAGGAAATTTAGCCAAACATCATCATGGGACTTGAAGTTTGATCAAAACTTTTACAATGTCAGCTGGAAAGTGACAGATTATTCAACAAAGACAGAGGGAAGTTCATCATGTGATCGTGAATCCCAGGGCAGGATAAATATGGACCATGTAAGTGAACAATCTGAAGTGTGGAACGGTAAACCTGGATTCATCATCACAGTAACCCTGTGACATCAGTGATCGTGAGGTAGTTATTTTACAGTGTTTTTACATTACTATACGTTAATTTACAAACATATACCACTGGATTGGACAGCGACGTTTTTATTCCTTTACATTAAACAATATGTGTGACAGTGTTAACTGATAATGATATGTGCATATAAGAAAAACAAACATCTTCAAGATATCAACAAATAATTGAGCTCTTCATCAAAATGGCAACCCCTAAAAGCCAAATGCCTCTCCGAATGAAAGGTCAAACGACCTGTAGTTATCATAAGGGGAGACAACTGGACTTTTTCTGTGAAAAATGTCGTGAACCGGTCTGTCCAAAATGCCTTTCTTCTGTTCACAAAGGTCACATTGTATGTGAGATAAGTGAAATCACTCCACAGAAAGAACCAGACATTAAAAACTTCATAGACAGAACAGAAAAAAATGACCTTGAAGAAATTGGGAAACATATCAAATCTACTGATACGCTCCTTAAAGACAACACCAGTACTTTTGAGAAGCTGTCACAAAAATTAACAATGCAAACAAATAAATTAAAACAAGAACTGGACATGCTTACAGAACAGACACTCTCTCTTTACCACAAAATGGAAGAGGATAATACCAAGCTGATAAAGAAATACAAACAGGACCTGGAGATGTACGAGAAGCAACTCAAACAACAAATTCAGGAGTGTAAAGCAGCTCTCCAGCGTGGTTCACACATACAGATTTATGATACATTTTGTGAGATCCACTCTCCTACACACAGTCTCCCTGTAAAACCTGTCCTGGGTACTGCCAACTTCACTCCAAATGAAAATTCTCAAGATCACTTGAAACAAGCCTTTGGCAAAGTTACCACCTCAGGTCAAGATCAAACTTTAACTGACCAGGATTGGTCAGTCTCAACATCTGATGATCTGGGACAACCCTCTACACAACAACAACGGTCAGGAGCAAAAGTGAAGAAAGCAGTGACAACATACAAACTACTGCCACAGACCAAGGTAGTGGAGGAATGGAGGTCTCCATGTCACATTGGTTCTATATGTCCCACCACTGATGGTCAGATGTGGACCAGGGCCAGTGGTGACACATTAACTCTCCTGGACAGGAAGGGTAAAGTAATACAGGAGATCACACACAATGACTATATCTATAACATCAGTCTGTCACCCACCACACACACACTGTGGGTCTGTGATTATAAAAACAACATCATGGAGCTGGTATCAGGACGACTGACACACAGATTCAGTACCAAGGAGGAACCCAGGTGTATATGTGTTACAGCCAATACCCATGTCATTGTAGGGATGCCCAAACACATCTCCAAATTTACCACAGATGGTAAAATGGTGTGTACTACAATGACTAAAGGGACTGGGAAACCATTAGTGTGTACACCACACAGGATCTCAGAGTGTCCTGTCACTCACAATGTGGCAGTCGCTGATTTCAGTAGTGAAAGTGATGGTGGTGATGGAAAACGACATGTTGTTGTGATGGACACTAATTTCAAGGAGCTGTTTGTATATAGAGGTGACATCCCCAGTACATATAAACCAACACCACAAACAGGAGGTCAACCATTTAACCCCTGGGGTGTGGTGTATGACAGTGTTGGGAACCTGATCATAGGGGACTGTATCAACCGCAGGGTCCTACTCATCAGTGGAGGTGGTGAGTTCCTCAGGGTCATACACACAGACACAGGCCGTACATGGGCTGTAGGTATAGACAGGGAGGATGTCCTGTGGGCAGTGTTTGATACATGGGATAGCAACAAAGTCGCACTACTACAGTACAGCAGTGTGTGACTCCTGTAACCAAACAACTAGTGTATCTAGTTACCATGACAGTGACATGGAAATCAGAGACAAAGGAAACTTATCATGATTACAAATCAACTACAGATTGTGTGACATTCACAGGAATATAAGTAAAATGTCTAGACTACAGATTGTGTGACATTCACATGATTATAAGTAAAATGTCTAGACTACAGACTGTGTGACATTCACAGGATTATATGTAAAATGTCTAGACTACAGACTGTGTGACATTCACAGGATTATAAGTAAAATGTCTACACTACAGATTGTGTGACATTTACAGGATTATATGTAAAATGTCTAGACTACAGATTGTGGGACATTCACATGATTATAAGTAAAATGTCTAGACTACAGATTGTGCGACATTTACAGGATTATTAGTGAAATGTCTAGACTACAGATTGTGACATTCACAGGATTATAAGATAAACAAGAGGCCCATGGGCCTTAACGGTCACCTGATATATTTATACAGAGAGTTGGTTTTGTTTTTAACATGAACAGAATTATTATTCAAAGTGACAAAAAACAATAAAACCACCTTATTCAATATCTAGCATACAGATTTAAGACTAAAAAGTATTTGAAACTAGCATCTCTGATTCTAAACAAGGGCCCCACCCTACAGCCATTGGGGGTAGGGCTGGCTCAAAATGTAATATTCAAAGTATCATTTGCCATTATAAACCATAATGCCCCCCC